>NC_138770.1:596612945-596755445 GCF_965119305.1 Pelophylax lessonae | reverse complement strand
ATCCAATTCGCATGACAGGAGAGTGTGACCGACTCTCAATGCAGCCAGTTCACACATCTCCGGGGCGACTGCGGTCTGAATTTGTCCAGTTTCCCTGCATCCAATTTGCATGACAGGAGAGTGTGACCGGCTCTCAATGCAGCCGCTTCACACATCTCCATGGCGACCGCGGTCTGAATTTGGAAAGGGTCCTGTTCTTCTTTGGCTCTGAATCAGGTGCGAATTCAGGCAGAAATGCGGACCTGATTCGGTGAACAGGGACACACCGAACCCCTGCTGTAAGCCGCGGCCAGGGCATGTGTGAACCCAGCCTATCACTGAATTACTGCACAGATCTGAAAAAATATCCAAATTACACCAATATTCAAGTAAGAATACACAAGCCCCTTGTGTTTAGACAATATTTCCTTATCCAGGAGTTTAGCTTTACATAATGATTTCATTCCCCATTGTTACAAGGTGAAATAAGATAGAAATAGAGGTAGCTTTATTAAATATACAAGGTTATTTAGATAACAAAAATATAACTTCATAGTTGATAAAACATCAAGATGTCTTCCAAAGCCTTTTAGTTTATAAATCAGCCAACCAGAACAGATGGACAGACCAAAGAAAGTAGTTTTACTGTGAATGAGTATTGGTGTCTGAAATGCTGTTCATTTCCTTGGAGATTACTTGAGTTCAGAAAGTAACCTAACACACTTTATTTGTAACTCCCTGAAGATGACACTTCTAAATTGAATTCTTCAGCATTTGTTAGTATTGATGTAGCACGGGTTGAAAAAGAATTAGCTAGACAGAATTTGAAATTTCAGGTTTAAAGTCATTCCTTACCCAGAGAGCGCTACAGAACAGTCAGAGCACAAATGTGTCAGTAAACGGAAAAAGAACGATTTTTTTTAAGCCCTTTAAAAGCATTTTGTCAGTTATGAAAACTCGGCTAGTACAAGAGTTAGAAATTATTTCTTATTTAAATCCATCTGTCTGCAAAATGTTAGGTGTACTTTATAGAAAACCTGTACTTTTCATATTTTGAGTAAAATCAAGTTCCCTTTACATAGTACATACATAGTTGTTAGGGATGAATAAAGACTCCAGGCTATCCAGTTCAACCTGTGGTGTGTGTGAGTTTACATCAATATTAAATCCTATATCTCTGTATGTTGCAATTGTTAGGATGCCCCTCTAAAAGTTTTTTGAAGCTAGCAGCACTCCCTGCTGAAACCACTGCTTGTGGAAGGGAGTTCCAAATCCTCACCGCTCTGACAGTAATTAACCATCTATGCATTTTAACCACTTCTGGACCGGAAGGTTTTACCCCCCTTAATGGCCAGGCCATTTTTTGTGATACGGCACTGCGGTACTTTAACTGACAATTGCGTGGTCGTTTGACACTGTACCCAAAAAAAAGTTAATATCTTTTTTTTTACCACAAATAGAGCTTTCATTTGGTGGTATTTGATTACCTCTGCGATTTTTATTTTTTGCGCTATAAACAAAAAAAGAGCGACAATTCTTGAAAAAAAAAAATAAAATTGTTTACTTTCTGCTATAAAACATTCCTAATAACAGAAAAAAAAAGGAAAATCAATTTTTTTCATCATTTTAGGCCAATTTGTATTCTGCTACATATTTTTGGTAAAGTGTATATTGATTGATTTGGGCAAAAGTTATCACAACTGCAAACTAGGTGAAAGATTTATGTAATTTTTATTTATTTGTTTATTTTTTTACTAGTAATGGTGGCAATCATCGATTTTTAGCAGGACTGCAATATTGCGGCAGACAGATTGGACATTTAACTGACATTTTTGACACTTTTTGGGGGACCAGTGACATTACTACAGTAATCAGTGCTAAAAATATGCACTGTTACTGTACTAATGACACTGGCAGGGAAGGGGTTAACACCAGGGGTGAGCAAATGATTAACTGTGTGCCTAGGGGGTGCTTTCTAATTGTGTGGGGGATGGGCTCACTGGATGAACCCAGAGACCTGTGTTTCTAAATAGGAGGGACACAGGATCCCTGTGTTCATCACTGACAGAACAGCGGTCTGCCTTGTTGAGATCGGCAGACCACCATTCTGTCTCCATGGGGAGCAATCGCGGTTGCCCACTGATTGGCTCACCCTGTAGCCATTTAGCAGGTGTACCCTTTTTAGCGGTCCTGCGAAATGACGTACGGGTATGTCGTTTTGTAGGACAGAGCCGACCTGCCACAGTATGAGTACGGCCACTGATTGGCAAGTGGTTAAGGATAAACCACTTCTCCTCCAGTTTCAATAAATGGCCGTGCGTTTTTAAAATCCCTCCCAGTGAAACGTTTTTTCCCCATGCTAGGGTCACCAGTAAGGTATTTGTATATCGCTATCATATCCCCTCTCAAGCGTCTCTTCTCCAGAGAGAATATGTTTAGTGCTTGTAGTCTTTCCCCATTACTCTCTCCAGTTCCAGCACATCCCTCCTGAGGACTGGTGCACAGAACTGGACTGCATATTCAACATGCGGCCAGGCCAAAGTCCTGTAGAGTGGGAGATATATTGTTGTATCTCTGGAGTATATCTTCTTTTTAATGCATGCTAATATTCTGTTGGCTTTGCTTGCAGCAGCTTGGCGATGCATGCCTTTTATGAGACTGACATCTATAGGAGCAGATATGGTACTTAGCGCAGAGAAGGTAAGTACATACTTACATTTACTGCTAATCCCCCACCCCCAGCACCACCAACTCCTCCCTCACTTGCCCACTGAAGCAGTGGTGTATTTAGGTTTGGTGCTGCCCTAGGCCTGACTAAACATGTGCAGCCCCTACTTTAAACATGACCCACCTCTTCCTGTAAAGGCCACACCCCTTCCTGTTTATGACCCGCCCTGTCATCTGTAAACCACAGACCACAACCAGTCTATCAGTGCCATCAGTCCAGCCTCATCAGTTCCCATAAGTTCAGCCTCATCAGTGCAGCATATCAGTGCGGCCTCATCAGTGGCCATCAGTACACCCCGATCAGTGGCCACCAGTGCAGCCTATCAGTGCCCATTAGTGCAGCCTACACATGCATCATATCAGTGCCCATCAGTGCAGCTTATCAGTGCTGCTTCATCAGTGGCCATCAGTGCAGCCTCATCAGTGGCCATCAGTGAAGCCTATTAGTGTCCATCAGTACCAGCAGGTAGCAGTGTGACCGCTTTATGGGGGTGCCAGACTGATTTGCCCCATAGGACTGGCACTATACTAAAAGTGTAGCGCAAGCCGGTGGGGACCCTTTTCGTGCGAGAGCCAGCAGGAGGCTGTTTTTTTTCCATGTGGGGTGCAGCTTTATTGCTGCCCCCCTGCAAAGTGCTGCCCTAGGCCTAGGACTTGTTGGCCTAGGCCAAGATACAGCACTGCACTGGAGTCCAATGCAATATCACTGAGTAAGTTACATCTGGGTTAGAGCATTACAAGACACACAACAGCCCTCAGGCTGATTATTGGATGTTCAGCTTTATATCTTGGTGTAACAGTGTATGATTGAGGCACCACACAGCTAGTTAAAGTCTATTATGAGGTGGCAATTATTGGTGCTTCCATATTTAGAATGGGACTGCAAATACAGTACCTATACAAAGTATTCATTCCTTGGATGTTTCATATTTTAAGGCCAAAGAATGTTCAATTACAGTGTATTGCATTATATTTACTTTTATTTATTTTTCAGATCAACACAAATAAACTCTTTTATGTTGATCTCTACAATGTAAAGTTAAATGTATTACAATTAAGATCAGACTAATTATTTGCCTTATATATTAAGGGATACAGCGCTACTAGTACCAAAAAAGTAACTCTTGTGCAATTTAGCAAAATAAGGTGCATACAATATATAAAGTGCTTTAAAATGTGAAATAACCCATATAGAATAATTAATTAGATATGAATAAAATGATCATAAAGTGCTTTAGGAGTAAACACTAATAAAGTGCAAAAAGTGCTGAATGAGTGCAATCAGTTTAAATACACATCACTAATAAAAGCACACTAAACAAAATGTCCATATAAACAATCTATTATTGTTATTAATTATTAATTATTGGTGTTTACTGCTATATATACATATATATTTTTTATATAGATATGTATCATACATCATATCTTGATGAAGTGGCGATTTTGGTCCACTAAACGCCTTGAGTTTGCGATGTTTTGAATATATCAAACTACTCTACTACTACTCGGAATTTGAGTTCATCGATGTTGTGAATATATCCAATTACTCTACTACTACTTGGAAGTTTGCTCTGATGGTTTTTATGAATTTGGACTTAGGGATCCCTTACTAGCTCCCTTATTATCTTGATCATTCAATATTTTCATATGTTATGTTTTTATATTTGTATGTACCAATAAATGTACTTATCTTCCCCTGCCAGCCTTGCCATGTCTCTCATTCAAAGTCCCAAACCTCCCCCTTTTTTCTATTGACTAGGGATGGAGACGCACGGCATGTCTCACCGTGCACCTCACTCAAAGTCCCACACTACCCTTTTTTATTCTGCATCCATTTAAAGTGCTGAATTTTTAAAGCGTGTCTGAGAGTTCAGAAAAAAGTGGGCAGAATGCTGATATTACACTCTGATTGGGGATAGGAGACATACCCACCTCCATACAGCTCACAGGAACAAAACTGAGGCCGTCAATAAGCTGGAGCTCCCTCCCCTGTCACCTTTTTTCTTTTGGTGTCAGGAAAACTTGCCAGAAGTGACTCATGCTAATAGCAGAGGAATGAGGAAGCAGACAGAAATGACACTTGGGGGTTGATTTACTAAAGGGAAATAGGCTGTGTAAGTGCAGTTGCTCCATAACTTATTAAATGAGGGAGAGCTCTATCCGTCATCCAATCATGTGTAAACAAAAATGTGTTTTACTTTTTCTTGCATGTGATTGGGTATTCTTTGTAAAATTAAGCTTTACCTCATTTATTAAGCCTTGGAGCAACTGCACTTTCAAAAGCGCATAGTCTATTTGTCTTTAGTAAATCAACCCTTTAGTGCTCTTAGTACAGACAAGTACACACTATAGAGAGTTATGCTTTGTTCATATTTCATGCCTGAAGTTTAAAACCACTTTAACTCAAAATGACTGTCACTTTTTAGAAAATAATGCTACTAATTTTTGTGTGTTAGCGTTGTAAATTGAGTTTTATGTATGCATGAACTCTTGCCTCGGTGCTTCACAAGACGTTGTTTTATCACATTTTGGTGTACGTTTAGTAAACTGAGAAGTTTTCTCTCAGTTCAATTCTCGGCAGTTCTCAGAGAAAAAATATCTCCTCTGGCACCCAGTTTAGAAGGCGGAGAACTTCACTTCTCACAGGGTGATCAGAGGAGAAGTTTTTTCTCTGAGAACTGCCGTGATCTGTGTATAACTGGGTGGACTGCCTGTAATCTCACGAGATTTTGTGAGATTACAGGCACTGCTAAGTTTAAAAAGTGAAACTAAAGTTAAAAAGAACTCGTAATGACATGTTCTGACACATGAAAACATATATATACACACACACACACATGCACGGTATATATACATACAGTATATAAATATATATATATACACATACACACACACATATATACACACATACATACAGTACATACATACATACATGCCAATCTGTATGCAATTGCACTGTATGTTGGCAGATTGCATGCAGATTGTACACCAGACCACAGGCTATCGTTTGTGGTGTGTGGGTGTGGGGACAGTGGGAAGAGTGATCAACACAGGGGTTCTGGCTTGTAGGATAGCTGGAGGAATCCTAGTAGTGTGTGGTAATTGCTAGACTGCTCCCCAACCCTTAGAGTGCATCAGATTGTATGTAAGATTTGTATCTGCCTGTGTGTGGTCAGCCAGCTGGATTGGACTGGAGTCTCCCTCTAGTGGTGACCGAAGGCAGTGCAGGCTGTGAAAGTATTGCAACCAATCTAATTACTTAAGCCCCGTACACACGTACCGATCGTCGGCCGAACGATCGGCTGTCTTTTGTCCCCGGGCTGTCATGTCCGCTGAAAAGTGCAAAAGACTGCACATGAATTTTGTCCGCCGACTGCAGAAGTGATGTCATGTGATGGTTAACTTTCCCTGTGTTTTTTCTTTTATGAGCATGCCCAGTCTTGCAAATCTGCTGTCTGTCGGCCGAATTCTGTACTGACTGGCGAACAATCGGCCGTTCTGGTGTCGGCATACAAACATTTTAATGCTTGCACGACAGATTCTGTTCGGCCGAAAGTGCGCTGTCGGCTGTCGGAAGCATCATACTAACAAGCCTACATTTGGCCGATCGGTCGTCTGCCGAATCTTTTCTGCGACAATCGGTACGTGTGTACGAGCCTTTAGTAGGAATTTTCTTTATTTCCGTTATCCCCTTATACTGCCCAGTCACGATTCATCACGTCTCGTTTAGCTAGTCGCCGTGGGCGTGGTTGAATCGTGACAGATTGGTTTCCTCCCACACTCCAAAGACATGCTGGTAGGTTAATTGGATCCTGTATAAAAAATTGGCCCTGCTGTGTATGTATGTGAGTGATGCCTCGTACACACGTACCGATCGTCGGCCGTAAATATTCGGCCGACGACCGATCGGCCGATTGTATGCTTGTTAGTATGATGCTTTCGACAGCCGACAGCGCATTTTCGGCCAAACAGAATCTGTCCTGCAGGCATTAAAATTTTTGTTGGCCAACACCGGAACGGCTGATTTTTTTCGCCAGTCAGTACAGAATTCGGCCGACAAACAGCAGATTAGCAAGACTGGGCATGCTCAGAAAAGAAAAAACACACGGAAAGTTAACCATCACATGACATCACTTCTGCAGTCGGCTGTTGTTGGCTGACAAAATTCGTGTGCAGTCTTTTGCAGTTTTCAGCGGACAGGACAGCCCTGGACAAAAGACGGCCGATCGGTACATGTGTACGAGGCATTAGGGACCTTAGATTGTAAGCTCCTTGAGGGCAGGGACTGATGTGAATGTGCAATGTATATGTAAAGCGCTGCGTAAATTGACTGTGCTATATAAGTACCTGAAATAAAAAAAAAAATATATATATATACATACATACACACCAGTACATACAGTATATATATATATACACACACAGATATATATGTGATTGTATAGTTAATGTGTTTCTAACCTGCTGTTGATGTATATTTCACTGCAGTAGGGAGAGTTTTTACTTTCACTTTTGGGCACTGGGACATTCACAGCAGAGATCTCCTATTTCTTCCTGCTATCTCCACCTCTGAGCTGGAGAAGTAGGAAGAGGAGATCTTCAAAGAGAAGCACAGTGATCAGGTGACATCATGTGTTTCTAAACTGGCCGTTTCTGTTGCAGTGAATGCAAGCTGTTTGTGTACTGAGATGAGAAGAGAAGACTATGTTCTCCACTACTCTTCTCAGTATTTTAAACCTGCAATGCTCTGAGACAAGCCGTGATCATCCAGATCTCGGCTTATCTCAGTTTACTAAACGTACACCTTAGTGCTTTATAAAAATTCTCAAAAAATAAGGTTCACATAATATCTACTACACCAAGTATGCCAGAAAGAAAATAGAAACTCTGAAGTCAGCTGGAAGATGGTTTATTAGTTTGACCAGACCAAAACTGAGTTTAACAAAACTACACTTTATGTTTTTTGTAATGACAACAACGTGCATCATCATAAACACCCCATCCTTACTGTGAAACATGGTGGAGGCAGCATCATGATGTAGTTATGCTTCTCCTGGAAGCGGTGAGGGTAGACGACAGAATGAATGAAGCAAAATACACCCTATTTGGGGCACTCTAGAAGGCTGCTTTGAAGTCTGTGTGGTATGGACTGGTACTTTAAGTACCTACAGTTATGTGACAGTTTGTGTTCCACTTTTTTTCTGCTACAGGTTTAGGTAACTAAAACTGTCTCTAAAAAATCAATATTTAATACATTTGCCCTGTGATGGTTCTGAAAAAAGCACAGAAAGAAGAACACGTCAATGGATCTTTTCTGATTTGTTTACCAAAGAGTTTATTATTTAGAGGTTAAATGTCTCAACATGAATAGAAAATCTATACTTTTCAATTTAGCTTATTTCAGTAAGGAACAATGCCACCCATCTTAAAATGATTATCATAAGGAATTTTGTCAAGAGAATAACAAAAAAAAAAGCAAACTCAATAGATAGCATGTCGCCTTTCTTTTCCGAATATAACATATAATTATACTTTGATGGGAACAGAAAAATGAAAAACAAAGCTTTTTAGAAAACAGAATAAAAGCCACAATAAAACTCGGTCTTTTTACAGAAGAGACAATGTTTATGTTTAGCATTGTGTAAAAGGTTAGGGTCCAAGCCAATGAACTAAAAAAAAAAAAAAAAAAAAAAAAAAAACAATACACAAATCCTTTATTTTGCTGTCTTAAGGTGGTAGTAAAGTCATTTTAAAAAGTAACCTCATAATATACTAGTATGGACCGCACATTATGACAAACTTACCACATTATTACAGACTTAGACAGTGCTGTGCTGCCATAGTTCCTCCCAGTCCCCGACGCTTACATCTTCACCTGGTATTCCTTCTGGGTTCCATATCTCCAGCCGCTTGAATGGCCGGGCCACAGTGACATCACTCTCGTGCATACGCATGGGAGTCACATCACCAATGCACACAGTTGGGGAGGGGGGGGGGCGTAATGTGGTCTAAGCTCTGCATGTGTGGCTCAGATCACAGTACTGTGAGTGGTAATGTGGTCTGAGGCATGCCTGCTTTTATTTTTCGACAGGGTGGCTATACCTCAGTGTTTATATCAACCCACTATGGGTCCTCTGTGGGATATGGAGAGTCCACAACCACAACAGATACTAGGTTTGTAGATTGCAACCCTTAAGTCATGGACCACATGATGTGAACTGTGCTGCTTGCAGCTGACACCCAGAACTAGTGTAGCACTGCCCCCATAAGGGTAGCTGAGTATAGATTTCCCTGGGCCTACCTCTGATTATACTGCACCCAGTTGCTTGAATATTTTCACAAAGCCAAGTAGACACTCATTGGCTCGTTTCCCAATGACTAGTCCAGGGGATTTGTTTTTTTGTAATTATTGGTAGAACTTGGATAGGAGAAGGGATTAGTGGGATACTCCAACTTTAGCTATGCACAGATGAGGACAACTCTCGCTTGGCCTCACTTGGTTTAACTGGATAGCAGACCCTCTGCTGAACCATACAGAATTTGTATGGAAGAATAAGTCCTCTGCTTGCTCTGGCAGCAGGTTCAATGAACACTGACTCTTCAGGACACTAATCAGTATCCTCTTTAGCTAGGACCGGTCAACCGATTTCACTAGCTTGAAGGGATGGCCCTCACTGAACCGGCCCCTAGACGTCGATCTGTACTCACAGTAGCCAGGAAGAGATCCTTCCAGGTATATCTCCCTCTCAGTCAGCTCTGCAGGACATATGGGTTGCTACTTATGTAACTCCAGCCCTCAGGTCGTCCACCTGGGGCCGCATGTCAGCCTGTACAGAGGAGGGGTAGTGACACCTCTTCCCCTGGGACCCCGCTCCCCAGCCGAAGACCACGCCCACATGGAAGAAAAATATATTTTAAAAAACACATTTTTTATTTTTCCCAAATATATTGGAAATATATTTGAAATGCTACAATTTTGGCCATATTCAATATATTTCTAATTTTTTTTCCCCTAAATATATTGGAAATATATTTTTCTTCCATATGGACGTGCACACGTGCTCTCGTGGTATAAATACAGTAACCCAGCATGCCTTGAGGCACTTTCTTCTGCCAATTGCCTGGGCTGGATCTACACCCATGCTCCAATTTGTCAGGTTTCCTCCCACTGTCCAATATGCTTCATCCTTTTGGACCAGTGTGAAACAGACAGACAACATCAGCAGCATCTGATCACACTAAGCAGACCCTATCAATGGATCACTGCTCCCTTTTAGGCAAAGAGCACTTACATTTGCCTGACAGTTCCCCTGGTAAGCAGGGTAACCCAAAAGCTATGCACTCTCTAGCACCTACCTAGGAGGGTGCTACACTAGGTTACCTGCAAATCGACCGAGGCATGAGCCTAGTGCAAGGCAGGTCATGTGTCAAGGTGGTTCGGCATGAAGAAATGCAGAACATTCATTGGTGTGCTTGCACTTGTCACTTTTGGTAGTGTTCAGTATTCTTTCATTTGTGTTCTTATCCAACCTGCTGAAATATCACCCACCACTGCCACTTCTTCTGCCCACCTAAAGAGCAGTACTCAGAAGCAGCAGGTGAACGGTAGGAAGAATGCCACTACAATGTATCTTACTTATCTGAGTTGGTATCTCCCTCCACTGTTTAATGCTAGTTAGTTTAGTTCTAGCTCAGGCATGTCTAACCTGCGGCCCGGGGGCCGCATGCGGCCCAGAACCACAGGCAATGCCCCCTGACAATTTTTTTTGTTGCTGGGGAGGAAGGAAGTCGGGTCGGGGGCAAGGCCACAGCAGCTTCCAACTAACGGTAGGCAAAGGCTGCCCCAGAGGGAATGGGGGGGGGGGGGGGTAAGGCGAGCATGTGCAGTGTTTCTGACTCCTACCACCATTACCACTTCGAATCACTGAAGTGGACATGGTGGTTAGAGTGTTCCTTTATTATCTCTCAGAAGAAGTAAACCTCTGTATACTGATTCCATTTCATTTGATCATCCTCTAGTTGTGCTAAATTAGTGCGGGTGGTGCAGCATTGTGGGAAGGGCGTGGCAGCATTTTATTACTTATATACCTTAACTATAGTATATATTTTATATGCGGCCCGAAAAAATTTCTCTACACTCAGTGTGGCCCAGAGAAGCCAAAAAGTTGGACACCCATGTTCTAGCTAGATCCTCCCTGTTTTTTCTATGTCTTCCTACACTTCAAAAGAATGGAAAAACATCCTCTTTACTGCGATTATCTGAAGAACAATTGCACTGGACTCACCTTCTGTGCCTAATTGAAGAGTTAAGCTGCCTCCAGATGGTGGCAAGTCAACAGATGACCATACTGTGCAAACAGTCTGGGTCTAAGGAGGTTTGTCAATGCATAAAGCAACGTTTGAAACAAAACAGGCAGTGTTCACAGAAGTTAGCATTCTATGGGGTCAATTCACTAAGAGATAAATGTACTGTTCATATAACGATGCCTATAATAGCTTTAAATCGTCTGGGAAGGCTGTCCACAATGTTTAGGAGTGTGTCTATGGGAATGTTTGACCATTCTTCCAGAAGCACATTTGTAAGGTCAGGCACTGATGTGGACAAGAAGGCCTGGCTCGCAGTCTCCTAAGGGCAAAGCCCAACCCCTAAGAAACAACCCCACAGCCAAATCCCCCCCCCCCCTCCACCAAATGATTTGGACAAGTGAACAAAACAAGGTCCATAAAGACATGTATGGAGGAACTTGACTGACCTGCACAGAGTCCTAAATTCAACCTGATACAACACCTTTGGGATGAATTAGAGCAGAGACTGCGAGCCAGGCCTTCTTGTCCTACATCAGTGCCTGACGTCACAAATACACTTCTGGAAGAATGGTCAAACATTTCCATAGACACACTCCTAAACCTTGTGGACAGCCTTCCCAGAAGAGTTGAAGCTGTTATAGCTGCAAAGGGTGGGCCAACTCAATATTGAACCCTACGGAGTAAGACTTGGATGCCATTAAATTTCATGTGTGTATAAAGGAAGGCTTACAAATACTTTTGGTAATATAGTGTGTGTGTGTGTGTAGATATATATATATATATATATATATATATATATATATATATATGTGTGTGTGTATATATATATATATATATATATATATATATATGTATATATATGTATATATATATATGAAAATTGATTAATTCTGAGGTACTGATGGCTTATCAAATTTTTTGAGGCCGTAAAATACTAGGAAAGTACAAATATCCCCCAAATGACCCATTTTTGGAAACTAGACAGGCAAAGGTATTTATTAGGCGGGTTGGTGAATGCTCTGAAATTGTAATTTTTTTTGTCACAATTTTTTGGAAAATGAAGAAATTAAATAAAGTTTTTTTTTTTTTACATGTTTTATACATACAGTCTTCAGTACAGTACACCTTCATTATATGACTAGTGTGACAGTAATCGGCGATACTAACTGGTAACAATATTTTGCTACAGTAGATATATAGTAATTAAATCATTTTTTATTATATTTATTTATAATAATATTATTTATATTTATAAAACTTTTTTTAAACTTTTTTTCTTTTTATTATTTTACTAGTTTTTGTTTTTACACTCTGTCATCAGAGTAGCTCAGTTTTACCATAGTGACACTGTATTACTCTGGGGGTGCGGGGGCGATCAGGGATTTTTTTCATGACAGCTTGCTTACTTTTGTGTTCTGTGATTGGCTACAGTTAATAAAATAGTACGGGGTGCTGTGATTAATTAAGATACCATGTGATAGCTGTGGCCCAATCACAGCATCACAATAGTAAGCAAAACAGTCATGAATGGATGCCAGTCATTACTGTTTTGCTTACATGTAATCATGTGATCACTATGATTCATCACATTCCTCACATTCCTCACATTCCTCACAATCACATGATACCCCAGCCACTCACAGCAGCCGGATACTGAGTGCCAATATCCACTATCCACTGGGCACAGCAGTCATGCAATTGCGCTACTGCATGCACCAGGGGGTGTGCCAGTGTGCATGTGCCCCGCTACGTACCAGTACGCTGCTGTGCTTGCAACTGCCATTCGCTTGCAGTAAAAGTAAGCAAGTGGGTAATTAGATAAAGTTAAATGACAATTCACTTTGCAAAAAAAATGCCTGATTGCGTGTAAGCAAAATTAAAAAAAAAAAAGATAAACAACAGGGCTTTTGCTTGCACATCATTGAATGACTAAAGTCAGTGAAACCTCATTTCGCAATGTAAACATGCTCTGCTCCTTTAGTAAATCAACCCTACTGTATAATGTGTGTGTGATAAGACTGAGGGTGGCACAGGAAGGGGTCTTAAATGTAATGTGATTGTAGTCTCAATTTTTTTTTTTGGTTAAAAATAACACGCATGTCATACTTACCTCCTCTGTGCAATTGGTTTTGCACAGAGCAGCACAGATCCTCGTCTTCTCTGGTCTCTCTTTGGCTCTCCTGGCCCCCTCCCTCCTGTCCCCACAGCAAGCAGCTTGCTATGGGGGCACCCAAGCTCAGCCACAGCTACCTGTGTCCATTCAGACATGGAGCCGCGACCCGGCCCTGCCCCCTCTCTCTCCTCTTTGGCTTACTGAATTTGATTGACAGCAGCGGGAGCCAATGGCGCCACACTGCTGTTTCAGCCAATAAGGAGGGAGAGTCCCAGGCAGCAGAGACACTGCGGCAACATCACTGGATTGAGATGGGTCTCAAGTAAGTATTAGGGGGCTGCTGCACACAGAAGGCTTTTTATCCTAATGACACAGAATGCATTGAGTTAAAAAAAACTTCTGAGATTACAACTACCTTAAACCATTAATCTGTCTATGGTCATGCTTGCTCTTAATCTTGGTCTGCAATCTGTAGTAAATGAGACTGATGTCATGGCTGATAATAAAATATTGGATACTCTTTTTAGATCCCAATCATAAATGTACTTGTTAAAAAGATTTTCCCTTTTCAGACAGAAAATGTAAATTCTATGCAGGCGCTCCCTTACTACTAATGAGCTGGGATTTCACCATTCTGTAACTCCACAAATCAGCTCTTTTAATATCTAATTAAACACCCATACCTATTCTTCTAGTCTTGTACTTCTGTGTGTCATTTTAACTGCTTATCATAGAAAATGCCTTAAAATATATGTTTCTTTTATAAAGTCCAGCATAGAACACTGGAAAAGGAGGACTAGAAGTGTATTTCCACTAATAGCCATATCCCTCATGGTCTCTCTCCACACACAAGTAAACTGCTAAAGAAGAGGGGTAGAGTGGACTTGGACCAGGTATGAGAGATTATGGATACACATTCTGAGCGTTCATTGGGATTATAGTGAGCTAATAAAAAAAAAAAAATTTCACGTAATTATACTAGTATTGTTTAGAAATATTGCTTTAAAAAAATGCACGAATGGCCAAAGTGTTGGTTTTTATATACAGTGCTGTGAAAAAGTATTTGCCCCTTCCTGTTTTAAATTTTTTTTGCATATTTGTCACACTGAATTGTGATTCAGATCATCAATCAAATTTTAATATTACAAAAAGGTAACCCGAGTAAATACAAAATGCAATTTTTAAATGATGATTTCATTTTTTAAGGGAAAAAAGCGGTCCAAACCCCGTGGGAAAAAGTAATTGCCCCCGAAACCCCCTGCTGCATAACCCAAGTGCGCTTGAGCTTCAGGTTACAAACTGATTGCTGGACATTCTCCTTCAGGATTTTCTGGTAGAGCGCAGAATTAATGGTTTCATCAATTATGCAAGTTATCCAGATCCTGAAACTACAAAGCAGCCCCAGACCATCACACTACCACCACCATGTTTGACTATTGGTATGATGTTCTTTTTATATAATGCTGTGTTAGTGTTACGCCAGATGTAACGGGACACACACCTTCCAAAAAGTTCAACTTTTGTTTCATCATTCCACAGCACATTTGCCCAAAATTTTTGGAAAAAATCAAGATGTTTTTGGCAAATGTGAGATGAGCCTTTGTTGTTCATTTTGGTCAGCAGTGGCTTTCGCCTTGGGACTCTCCCATGGATGCCATTTTTGCTCAGTCTCTTTCTTATTGTTGAATCATGAACACTGACCTTAACCAAGGCAAGTGAAGCCTGCAGTTCTTTAGATGTTATTCTGGGTTTTTTATGACCTCCTGAATGAGTCGTCATTATGCTCTTGGAGTAATTTTGGTAGGCTGGCCATTCCGGGGAAAGTTCACCACTGTTCCAAGTTTTCTCCATTTGTGGATAATGGCTCTCACCGTGGTTCACTGAAGTCCCAAAGCCTTAGAAATGGCTTTGTAACCCTTTCCAGACTAATACTTTGTTTTTCATCTGTTCTTGAATTTCTTTAGAGCATGGCAGGATGTGTTGCTTTTTGAGATCTTTTAGCGTGCTTCCCTTTGTCAGACAACTTCTTTTTAAAGTGATTGTAAAGTCTCGTTTTTTTTTTGGTTAAAAATAACAAACATGTTATACTTACCTGCTCTGTAAAAGGGTTTTGCACAGAGCAGCCCAGATCCTCCTCTTCGTGGGTCCCTCTTCGGTGCAGGTTGCTGTGGGGGCACCTTGGTTGAACTCCATTCAGACACAGAGCCACGACTCAAACCTTCTGACTTTACCCACTGTAAATTCAGAAGGTTTTTTTTATCTTAATGCATTCTACACTTAACACATAGAATGCATTAAGATAAAAAACCTTCTGACTTTACAAGCACTTTAAGTGATTTCTTGATTCAAAAGGTCTGGCAGTAATCAGGCCTTGGCATGACAAGTGAAATGTAAGTTAGCTTTTCAAACAATGTGGTTAATCACAATGCATTTATGATTTAGCAATCATTAAATGAAATTGTCATTTAAAAACTGCATTTTGGATTTACTTGGGTTATTGTTGTGTATTACTAAAATTTGTTTGATGATCTGAATCATTTAAGTGTGACAAAGATGCAAGAAAAATAAAGAAAAATCAGGAAGGGAGCAAAAACTTTTTCATAGCACTGTATGTGTATGAGTTAAAAAAAAATATTAAACTATAAATGTGTATACTTACTTGACATTTGAAAGTCTCAAACTGTTCCACTAATTTGCCAAACAAATGTCTATTTGAATTGACTGCTAAATCAGTTGCATGCAGATGTGCAGCACAGTCTAATGTCAGGGGTACAATAGATACCACTTTTTAAATACATATTAGCGTTAAAATTGCTTTAAAATTTACAATTTAAAATGACCTTAAATTAGGTTTCTGCGGTATGGCTAAATGATCAATTTTAAAAAAACATATTGTTTATGATCTTGAACAGTAGGTAGCATAACATAATACAGTTAGTACATACATGAGTTTATGAACATATCAATAACATGTTGCAAACCATATATACATAGAAACAATTAAAGCATTCCACAAAATGCATCAGACATATCTGGATGCACCATGTTCCTTATAGATGGTTCAATGTGTTTTATTCATTTAGATTATACCATACTATCCTGCTCTTTAAATGATCTTATGACATTGAGGACAGTTGTCTTATACCACACAATTCAATGTGCTATGCTGCTATAATTGTTTCTATGTATATATGGTTTGCAACATGTTATTGATATGTTAAAAAAAATAATGTATGTACTAAATGTATGCTATGTTATGCTACCTACTTTTCAATATAACAAACAATATGTTTTTTAACATTGACCTTTTAGCCATGCCATACATACCTCTTCTAAAGTCCCAGCCCCCCTTCTTTGTATATAGATTTAGAGATGGAGGTGTATGTTCCTATATGTTTCATTCAAAGTCCAAAACCCCCCCTTGTTCGCCAGGTCAATAGAAACTGGCTGACATTTGGCCCATATGTACTGGAGTCAGTCCAACAGAAGCTGGCCAAAGGGGCAAGACCAAAACAAGGTCTGCCGATCGGCTCCCAACCAGCGCTCTCAGCCAATGGCTGAAAGCACTGACCAGAGTGCTCTGGCGAGGGGGGGCGCCCATCTGTCAGAACACAATAGGACAGCAGGGGGTTCACTGTACTAATGTCGGAAAGTTAGTAGAGTAGCTCCTCCTGAGCTGTCAGTTTTTTTTTTTTTTTTTTTTCAGCCATGCTGGGTTGAACGAAAAAAAAAAAAAAAAACTACTGGTGTGTGCCAGGCTTAAGACTGCATAGGTAATGACAGCTTTGTGTTTTCATTTTGCTTCTTCCTCTGAAATTCTTAAGGGCTTGTAAACCTCTAAAATGAAAAAGGTTTATCCTTCTATAGTGTGTACTTCCCTCTATCCAAAGCATGGGATTTCTGTTTCCTCTCTCATTCCTCTGCTATCTGCATGAGTCCCTTCTGACAGCCTATGCCGACACAAGACACTTTTGGAAGACAGCCCCACACTCCTTCCAGCACACAGCCTGTGATTGACAGTCATAGGTGTGCATTTATCCCTATTAGATTGGATAAAGCGGGTGTGCCCATTCCCACCACTGGGGTGGTAGGAATGGACATTCAGATTCGGGCTCTATGCTGTGTGTTTCTGTCTATTGGAGCTCACAGATGTTTTGCCAATTCTGTATTTTATGCAGCTGTAAAAATGAAAGGCTGCAAATAAAAAGGTACAACTTATGAAGGGGGATTTGTTTAATTGCTGTGTATCATTTGAGGATAGTCACTTCAGTGGGTAAAAGTAAGTGTGTACAACCACTTTAGGAGTAAAACTTCACAAAAACATTCAGGGCTACATGGAAGCTGCAACTTCTAGTGACCTCTGGCAGCCATTGTTTTGGTGGGACTCTATATATCTGGTTTTGCTCAGCCTTATGGATTTGAGAGGTGGAAGACTGCTGATGTGGCATTTCACATGACCAATCAAGAAGCTTAAACTAGAACTTTAGGCAAAACTTTTTTTTTTTTCATTTTGGATAGAGTAAGGGAGGGCTTTATCCCTTGTAAGGTTTATTTTGCCATCTTTGTTCATTGGGGAGATTTACCTTC
This sequence comes from Pelophylax lessonae, assembly GCF_965119305.1. NCBI lineage: Eukaryota > Metazoa > Chordata > Amphibia > Anura > Ranidae > Pelophylax > Pelophylax lessonae. The sequence continues at coordinate 596,737,729 of NC_138770.1, read as the reverse complement.
ACTTCCTGTCACATAGCCATACAGGAAGTGAGAGAAAATACTTGAAAATTAGGGAATTCCTTGGGGACCTGCAGGACACCAGATCTAGTGTCTCCATTGGAACATTTCCCCCCTATTATTTTTCTGGGGACAACACAAAATTTGGAATTTTGTTTTACTGTCACTTTCAATGATATTGGTAAACAGAACAAGTAAAGATGGTGAATCTCCCTAATGGGATCACAGACAGCAATAAAAACTGACAGGAGTTCTAATCCATCTTCACTCTATCCAAAACATAAACTTAAAAAAAAAAGTTTTGCCTTTAGTTATACTTTATGTTTGGCATATTTAGCTAATATCATCATGATTGAGTGTACAAAGGTAGGTACTTTAAACCTCAGTATAACTCATGTAGTGGTCTAACATCTAAATTTAAATTCCCACACAGCTGAAGAACCCCGTATGTTATAGTGTAACTTATTGTGTGTCCGTTATCAACTTGTAAATGGCAGTGTTGTGGGGCTTGCTCAAGCTAGTGAAGAAAAAATATTCTTTACTGCCTTCTGGTAGTTAAATGGCTAGGTTTATTTATTTTACACTATCTTACTGTAGCACCCTCCAATGTAGGCTCTGGGTAAAATATAGTGGGCCTTGTCTGCTTATGAGCAGAGCCATGTTTTCAGCTAGGCTGACATGTGCTCCCAGGTGTGCCTGTTGTGTTGGGGAGTCTCCCTACTGTATCCCAATGAGGGCTCTCACTGGGCAGTGGAGGAAACCTGACCAATAGCACACCAGGGCTTGAATCCATCCTGGAAGGGCAGATTCTGCTGCACAGCATTCTGGGAGGGGGTCTTGTTTTTGGCGGGAAGCAGAGTCCCAGGAGGGAAGTGATGGCTGTCTCACCTCCTGTCAGGAAGAATCGGGTGTCCCAGGTGGCTGGCCTGAGTGGACACAGGGCAGAGCTGAGCTGCAGTGAGGATCCAGGTGTGTTGAGGACCAGTGGAGTGTTTGGGGTCGAGTTTCAGGAAAGCATTCTGAGTCGTGAGTACTGCAAACTGCCCCTGGGGATCTGCCTAGCAGAGGGGGCCACTCTGGAGAAGGTCAGAGGGATCCAGGAGCTACATAGCCCATGCAGGATTAGAGTAAATGGGGTGCCAGTGATAACCCTGAAGAGTAAAGGGGGTGCCAGTGGTTGGGCCCTGAAGTGTAAAGTGTTAAGTGTTGCAGCATCATTGCAAGTAGCTACCTCAGTCAGTCAAGACTCCAAGGATCAGTGTAAAGGACTTTTGAGCTGTGAGCAAGTAGCAAAAGTCAAGTTTCAGTTCACAGACTGCAAGTCAGATTCACAAGTGCCAGTAAGCGTTGGTCGGCCTTCAGCCGGCGCCAAGACATCGCTAGGCGGCATTTTTCTCAAGTGTCCCAAATTTGTACCTAGTTGAGCCAGAGGAGTATCCCACTCATTCCCTTCTCCCATCCAAGTTCCTACAATAAAACTAAAAACCAAAGATGCTGGACTGTTCATTGTCTCAGATCTCACACTTGGGCAACGAGCTTAAATGCGCTGTTGGTGTTAACGGTAACCATGGCAGACCCACATCAGGCCCAATGACTGGAAATACTGCTACATACTTTTTCAGTGTTGTTCACCTTTTTTTAATTTTAATCTTTTATAATTAATAATGTTTTAAAAACATTTTAAAAATATCAAAAGTACATTTTTATGGGGAATGTGGAAACATTCATTTATAAAGAGGCTGTAATAGCTGTGATCTCTAGGGAGGGATTTACTAAAACTGAAGCAAGCACAATCTGGTCCAGCTCTGCATAGCAGCCAAGCTGATTGGCCACCATGCACAGCTGCACCAGTTTCCGAGCCCTCCGGTTTTAAGTAAGTCTCATGTAATATGTTTTCAGTCTATGACTATCTCTTGAAGCATGTGTCAAGTCTTCAACAACTCCTATATCTTTGCAGTCTCTAACTATCTCACGTATCATGTCCAAAGTTTCTGACCATTTCTTGTAGCATGCCCATAGCATAGTTTCTGATTATCTCTTTTACATACCTCCCAACTGTTGAACATGGCAAAGAAGCACACGTTCTGCAGTGAGGAGAGGGTGTGTTCATGTAGGTGTAGTTTAAAGGAGCATGGTCAAGCTGTTGCTTTTGTTGCTTTCTGTCCACTGCAGATATTTCACACTATTGTGTTAAATACCTTCTTCTTCTATAAACTGGGGTTCTTCTTCCCGGCTTGTATGGGGAAATTAGTGTTACAAATGGGGAGACAAGGGGTCCTGGTTGTAAGTAGGCGGAGGGGGGAATGGTGCAAAGTGTGGAGGGGGGGCATTGATGCCTATTGGGGGTGGGGTGAATTGGTGGTAGGCGGGGGGAGAAGGGGGACATTAGGGATAAGTGGAGTGTGGAGGAGAGGAAGCAAAGGTGTTAATTGGGGGGAGAGGGGGGCCGTTGGTGCCAAGTGGGGGGGGGGCATTCGTCGTAAATGTGGAAAGAGCTGGGAAAAGGGTGCTAAGTGAGGGAGGGGGCATTGGTGCATGTGTGGGGTGAGGTTGCAATTGGTTCTAAGTGTTGAGACATGGGTGCATAGGTGCTAATTAGGTGGAGGGGTATTGGTGCTAAGTGTGGAGAGAGTAGGGCATTGGTGCTAATTTGGGGGAGAGGGGGCATTGGTGCTAAGTGTGGAGATAAGGGGGCGTTGGTGCTAAATGAGGAGAGGGGGGCACTAGTGCTAAGTGGAGTGGGGAAGCATTGGTGCTAAGTAGGGGGAAGAGGGAACATTGATGGTAAGTATGTGTGGAGGGGGGGGGGGTCTATTGGTACTAATTGGGGAATGATGCTCTGTGTATGTGTGCAGTGTTTACTATGTGAGTGTAGTGTGCCCTATGTGACCGCACTGTACATGCTGAGTGTTACATACTCCTGTAACAATATCCCTTTGGGAATACTAAAATATTCTGATTCTGACCACGATGCACTTGGTGTACCCAGAGTACTTGATTAGGTTGGGAAGATTCTGGAGATGTCTATTACAGGTGAGGTACAGAATTACACCCATTCCCGGGATAGCAGGGGAGCAGAGCTCTGAGCAGCATGCTGCACGGACTAGAGGTGGATCAGTGTCTCAGGACAATTAGACAATAGCAAGCCAGGAAAGGATGTCTGCACTCCTTGTAGAAAAAGAGGCCCAGCTCATAACGCTGCCTTTGCATTGCAGAGAATGACTAGTGCCAGCATTTGGAAGATGACTAGGATGCATTTGGAGCTAAAAAGGGGATGTTTGATAGGGGACAGGAATCAGGGTACTCACTCAGAACAAAACCACACACAAAAGATATGGAATTACCCCATCCTCTCCTCTGCTAACATGTGCAGAACAGGGAGGGGGGGGGGGGGGTTGTGTGCACCACCAGGAGAGGAACATTGTCACTTGTAAACACAGAAGCCAGGCTCCTGTGGTTATAAGTGACAGTAGTAAGCAACGGTGCAAGAAGTTTTGTCTGAAAAAAAGGCCTGAGGAGGACAAACCTGAAGTCTGCAGGACTCTGGGATTCAGCTGAAAATAAGGGACAGTCCACTTATTCGAGGACTGTTGGGAGGTATGCTTTTAACATTACTGTAGTCACCAACCATCTCCTGCAGTGCGCAGTCTCTGACATCTTTATGTAGCATTACATTCACATAGTATTATGTGTTGCCCCTTATTGATGTCAGGAGCAACCTTGAGAGCCCCATATTAAAAAAGTTGACCCCTTCCTTACCTCTTGTCCTGGATACACAACAGTTGTCACCCAAAACAGTGATCACCACTGAAAGATTTTGTCTTTACTTTAGTTCTAGTAACAACATAAAACTTTTAGATTTACCCTTTATTTCTTAGAAATTATTTTCAGTTGCCAGAACAAAAAGTGAAAACAAATTTCATTGAGTTAAAGGAGTTGTAAAGTCAGAAGGTTTTTTTTTATTTTAATGCATTCTATGCATTAAGATAAAAAGCCTACAATGTTAAGCAGTCTCCGCAGCACCCCCTAATACTTACCTGAGCCCTATCACTGTCCAGCCATGTCCACGAGTCCCGTGGCTGTCCAGGACTCCCCCTCCTGATTGGCTGAGACACAGCTGCAGTGCCATTGGCTCCCGTGGCTGTCAATCAAAATCAGTTAGCCATTCAGGAGAGAGAGGGGGCAGGGCCAAACCACAGCTCCATGTCTGAATGGACACATGAAGCTGCAGCTCGGCTCGGGTGCCCCCATAGCAAGCTGCTTGCTGTGGGGGCACTCAGCAAGAGGGAGGGGCCAGGAGCAGCGAAGAAGGACCCGAGAGCAGGAGGATCCAGGCTTCCCTGTGCAAAACCAACTGCACAGAGGTGGTAAGTATTATATGTTTGTTAGAAGAAAGAGGGGAGGTGAATGGCGCTGCCAATGAAATCAGAAGAGGAAGAACAATCCTAGGGCTTATTATGTCCAAAATCATATCAACCTTGTGTCAGGTAGATATTAGATTAAGTTTTGGCTGAAATTTTTACTTTAAGCCATCACCTTAGTATTGCAATGTCAAGGTACTAACCAAATAGTTACCAGATTGTCATTGCCTTAGCTGTTTAGCTGGTTGTAGTTGATTTGGTTGAGTTTGGTTTGGTTTTGTGTCTACCACAAAAGTGCACAAAATGTTACTTCCTTATTGCTACATTTGACATCCCAAAGTGCAAATTTTGTTATCCTTGTCCTTGGATCATTTTTTCCAACAATAACAAGTCAGCAACATAAATATTTTAAAGGAAAATATAGCAGTATGATTTATTTTTTGTTTTGCTTAGCACTAACTCACACACATCCACAGCCTAACACCCTCCAATTTCAACCGTTTCCAGAAAGCTTTTAGGTACCCATATTTATCTTATAATAAACTAATATTTCTAACCATGTCATTTCCTAGTGTTCAAATGCATTTGGACACATTTACTGTAGCTAGCCATGGCTTTTCTTTACCGTTACTAATAACATTTCTATGTTCACAATACGTGTCATTTGAAGGACAATGCCTTTGACCCATTTTCAGGTATTTTGGGACCCTTGTCAGCAGGACAAAATCAATAACTGCATGTAGCATCTTTTTTCAATGCTCATGCTGCATTTATCTTTATCTTGGAGTTAGTATGTTAAAGTGAAAGTCCGATCAAAAATTAACTAAGCTTAAACCCTGCTTCCAGGGGGAAAATATTTTTATTGCTGGATAGCTATACTGATATGGACTGGGTAATGTGTTAGGAATGAAAGGATCCCACATCGTTTGATGGAAATAAAAATTATCAACCTACAGAGGGCTGATTTCAAAGACACCCCGAAAACCAAATTTAAAAAATGATGCAGCGTGGCTAGTCTATTTTGCTGAAATGTCATTGCAGCAACTCAAAATGGTACTCAGTGGTTTGTATGGCCCCCACAAGCTTGTATGCATGCCTGACAATGTGGGGCATGCTCCTAATGGGAGGACGGTTGGTGTCCTGGGGTATTTCCTCCCAGATCTGGACCAGGGAATCACTGAGCTCCTGAACAGACTGAGGTGCAACCTGGTTGGATGGACCGAAACATAATGTCCCAGAGGTGTTCTATTGGATGTAAGTCAGGCGAGCATGGGGGCCATTTAATGGTATCAATTCCTTCATCTTCCAGGAACTGGCTGCATACTCTCGCCACACAAGGCTTGGCATTGTCATGCACCAGGAGGAATCCAGGACCCACTGCACTAGCGTAGGGTCTGACAATGGGTCCAAGGATTTTCTCCCGATACCTAATGGCAGTCAGGATGCCATTGTCTAGTCTGTAGAGGTCTGTGCATCCCTCCATGGATATGCCTCCCCAGACCATCACTGACCCACCACCAAATTGGTCATGCTGAATGATGTTACAGGCAGCATAACGTTCTCCACGGCTTTCTCCAGACCCTTTCATGTCTATCACATGTGCTCAGGTTGAACCTGCTCTCATCCATGAAAAGCACAAGGGGCCAGTGGTGGACCTGCCAATTCTGGTGCAAATGCCAATCGAGTTCCACAGTGTTGGGCAGTGAGCGCAGGACCCACTAGAGGATGTTGGGCCCCTAGAGCACCATCATGAAGTCTGTTTCTGGATGTTCGGTCAGAGACATTCACACCAGTGGCCTGCTGCAGGTCATTTTCCTTTCCTTTCCTTGCACAAGGGAGCAGATACCGGTCCTGCTGATGGGTTAAGGACCTTCTTTGGCCCTGTCCAGCTTTCCTAGTGTAACAGCCTGTCTCCTGGAATCTCCTCCATGCTCTTGAAACGGTGCTGGGAGGCACAGCAAACCTTCTGGCAATGGTACACATTAATGGGCCATCCTGGAGGAGTTGACTTCCTGGGCAACCTCTATAGAGTCCAGGTTTTGCCTTATGCTACCAATGCTAGCAATAGTGACACTGACCCTAGCCAAATGCAAACTACTGAAGATGAAGAATATTAAGAAGAGATGAGTAGGGGAAAAAATGTCAGTGGCCTCCACCTGTAAAATCATTCCTGTTTTGAAAGTTGTCTCATTGTTGCCCATCTACCGCACGTGTTGTTAATTCAATTAACCCTTATTTGAGTATATATTGAAAATGTAAATTTGTTAAAAGCACAAATATCAAGTGACAAATATTGTAACTGCCCCTATTTTATTCTGCAGGGTCCCTGCTTTCTGAAAATATATATCTTTCCACAGTGTTTTTAAAGCTGAAGTCTAGGGATGATATTTATTGCTAAATGACATTGATCCAGCTTGAACCAATGTAAGTATGCATAACCTGAGGAATTGCTATGGGAGGCAAGAAAAGAAGGCTCCCATAGCGTAAAACCATTTAAAATTTATTCCAAATAAAAGCAAAATAACTTACAAAAGACCAGGAATGAAGGAGCAATGTTGTCAGCCGCCGGCCGGACGGCTTCGCTCGCCCGCACTCTCCGGTCGCAATCCGATGACGTCAGTACGCCGTGACCTGACGACGTTTCGTCACAGATGACATTTTCGGAAAGGCTATGGGAGCCTTCTTTTCTTCATGTTGGTGAACACTTGCAATACTTTTGGATACATCTGAGGAAACAGCACCCCAGGTCAAGGGTCGGGTCCCTGGATGCTTGATTACCATACAGGCTTGACTGCTTTTCTTATTTGGTAAGAGGCGACCCCTACTGGTGTGTCTTGATATTGGCTCCGGGTGTTACACTGAATTGTGATCTGCACATTTCTGTTATACTTTTTTTTCCACATGGTAAGAGGCGAATCTAGCTATAAGAGGTGGTGGTTCAGCATGTAATTTTCACAACATTGTCCACTTTACCTTGGCTATTCATTCATTGTTGTCCGGTAAGAGGCGACTTCAGCCGGAATACGCCATATTTGTTTTTGATGTTAACCCTTATCATTCATTGGTAAGGGGTATCTATCACATAAATTCTTCTCTCTTTTGCATGGTTTACTCCTTATTAATTCACTGATATCAGTGATTAATCCTATTGGTGGAGGTTCATTCATACACTTCAACCTATCTTCAAAGAACACTGTGGTGTTTAAATCAATTTTAGTTTGTTGGGTTTTACGCTATTGCGTTTTTTACTTTACTTCCATGATCCAATGACCATTGAGCTAATCGTTCACGTGGACCTGGATCTACTATCAAGGTGACAAGATTTACCTAGAGAATCTGCCTTTACCTTACCTTAATCTGGTAAGCATATACCCTTAAGGGAGCCTGGTCCTGGATTACATCTTCATTTACTGTTTGGACTGTATGGACTTTACATCTCCATTGATCATAATATAGCGCGACTTAATTTACAAATACGCTTTAAACATACTTAACCACCTAAGGACCAGGCCTATTTCTGACACTTGTTGTTTACAGGTTAAAATCAGTATTTTTGACTAGAAAATTATTTAGAACCCCCAAACATTATATCTTTTTTTTTTAGAAGAAACACCAGAGAATAAAATGATCATTGCAATACTTTATATCACAACGTATTTGCGCTCCGGTCTTACAAACGCATTTTTTGGGAAAAAATACACTTTTTTGAATAAAAAAATTAGAAAACAGTAAAGTTAGTCCAAATATTTTCTATAATGTGAAAGAGAATGTTACACTGAGTAAATTGATACCTAACATGTCATTCTTCAAAATTGTGCACGCTTGTGGAATGGTGACAAACATTGCTATTTAAAAATCTCCATAGGCAATGCTTTAAAAATTTCTACAGGTTACCAGTTTGGAGCTACAGTGGAGGTCTAGAGCTAGAATTATTGCTCTCACTTTAACGATCGAGGCGATAACTCACATGTGTGGTTTAAACTCCGTTTACATATGTGGGCTCGACTTGTGTATGCGTTCACTTCTGTGCGCGAGCTCGGAGGGACAGGGCACTTTAAAAAAATTTTATTATTTATTTACCTTTTATTTTTTATTTTTACACTGTCCCTTTAAAAATGTTTTTTTTTTTTTTATCGCGTTCATTCCTATTACAAAGAATGTAAACATTCTTTGTAATAGAAATAAGCAGGGCAGGTCCTCTTTAATGTGAGATCTGGGGTCAAAAATACCTCACATCTCACATTTACAGCTAGCTGCTGCCATAACCCCAGTATTTAACGTCAAAGTAGCGACGTAAATACACGACGGGTGGTCTGGAAGCGGTTAAAGTGGCCCAAGCTGCTCCAATGTAACCATGCAATAAAGATCTTATCTAGATTTCAGCTTTAAATATCAGGCTAGCTGCCTCAAAAAAATAATGGCCATAGCAGCTACCACTTGATACCTTGGAAGGTGTCAGCCAAGCTTCAGTAGATGTCTTTCAAACATAATTCCAAAAAAAAAAAAATAAATAACAACAACAAAAAAGACACATAAATCATGGAGTGCCTTTTGTGTAGCTAAATCTATTATTCAGCAGTATCTAATTATGCATTCAGCCTACAAAATGGTATTCAGAAGTATTTAAATCTTAAATTACAGTTTTGCTTCAGCTGATAACCAAGACTCACACAATTGAAAATAAGAAAATGTGAATCTCATCTGTTTACCACTATGTTTGTTATATATTATTGCCAGTATTACTCACAGTTACAATCAACCCCTAAGTTACTTTTTCAAGTCAACAGAAGAGATTTATTTGAAATTTGGAAAGTAGTAACTTGAAGGAAAACTTCAAAATCACTTAACAGTCAAGTAACATAATTGGAAAAATACACAAGTTATTTATGTGAAGAATAAGAATATGTGGGGTTTTTAGTTTATGCGAATTGTTAGAGCATGTAAACATTCTACACATGGTGAAATCTTTATGAAAATGACTTCTAATTAGCCAACTTATCAAGCTTAGTCTTATTTGGGCAAAGCTATCTAGTGCAGTACACTCCAAATCTTTCTGCAATCAGAGAGGGACTGCTGTGCCATACATACTTTGATAAAATCGGAAGAAAAATTTTGTACGAGGCACGATCGTTTTTGTATAGTGTGTACACAACGTTTGACATCCAATTACAACTTTGCAAACGAAAATTTCTGAAGGGACAACCAGCAATATTTTTTCTCATAAGTGAACAGAACGAATGATTTTCGTTTAATATGTACCGTTTTCGTACAAAAAAGACTGCGCATGACCAGAAACAACAATCCACAAAAAAAAAAAAAAAACCTTTGTCGTACGAGAATTTCGTACATGATTTCCTTCCTCAGTTCTGACTTGCTACGAAAAATTTACGAAAACTGTTGATTGTTCGCCTGATTTTCTTACAGTGTGTACAACACATAAGTTGCTGGATCATTAGTTTTTTGAGCAGAGTGTACAAACTTAAATTTGTGGTATTATCAACATTCTATGATGATGATAGTGTTCTTTTTGTTGTGACAGACATAGGGGTTAGGTTCAGTCTGGCTGGTTTCATACTTGCTGTGGCCGCAGGTCACAGCAGGGGGTCCAATGCCTTACCATTCACCGTTCAGGTGCGAATCATATCCGAATTTTTGCCTGCATTCGCACCTGAAAAGGAGCCAAGGTTGTACAGGACCCTTCTGCAATTTGGACTGTGGCCGCTCTCTGGAGTTGTGTGAAATGGCTCCATTGAGACCCGGTCACAGTCTCCTTTCATTCCAATTGGATGCGGGGAAACCCGCTTCCAATTCGCATAAGTGTGAACCCAGCCTAAAACATTTTCTTCATGCAGGAGCTTCCTGTTAGCTGGATCAGCCACTGACACTATCTTTCCTTGTGCAGGGTGACTGGTCTTTTCTCTGTCCCCAACCAATTTGCATCAGTGTGAACCCAGCCTAAAGTGTCTATTTATAAATCAGTAAATGTGAGTCTTACCAAACATTCTCTGTTGGAAACTCAACTCACTGGAGGAAATTACTAAAGCTGGAGAAGACAGAATCTGGTGCAGCTACGCATAGTAACCAATCAGCTTCTAACTTCAGCTTGTTTAGGTAGGTTTTGACAATAAAAGCTAGAAGCTGACTGGTTGCCAACTTGCCATGCACAGCTGCTCCAGATTCTAGCTGCTCCAGTCTTAGTATATCCCGATCTTTGGCATTTAAAGCAGATGGACTTAGAACATTATCCTACAGAGAAGTTTGCTGAATGATGGATTCACTGTTTGATAAATACTTCCATAAGGATAAAGTCCAATTGCTGCCTAATCATAAATGGTAAAAATGAAGGTGGAATTCCAGTCTATGCCTAACTAAGCCTAAAACTGCTCTCATCCACTTCTAACTGCTGTCTTAACTACCCTATAGAAGGAAGATGCTCGTACTTCCCTATTCTCAGAGCGCTTTGGTCCAGATCGACTCCCAGTTGGAGGAGGGACAGTTGACAATGGATGCACCCCTGTAAGCCTATGGGTGATGTCACTTCTAAGACATGCCATCTATTGTCAGCACTCTGGGCTCTCCCCTAAAGCTGGCCACTGGGGAGATCACATGACTGGACCTGAGTGCTGTGGAAATAGGTAAGTATAAGCATCTTTTTTTTTTTTACAGGGTAGTTAGAATACCAGTTTGAAGGGGAACAAAAACAGATTTAGGCTTAGTTAGCTACAGATTTAGGCTTAGTTAGCTATAGACTGGAATTCCAATTGAATTCCCCGACATGTGTAAGAGCTATTTCACACAGGCTTCTGGGGGACAGTAAAAACAGGCAGCTGAGCCCCAATTTCCCTGCCCCCTGGCGACCCATCCAAATGCTAACATTACAGCCTGACAGGCCTGTACACATTCCATGGTTGTGATGCTTTGCAGTCACAGCATTTTTAGCTGGGGCTGCAGAGTTTGACAGGCAATGCACTACTGGAGTTTATTAGGAGTGCACTGCAGCCATGAGCCCAATGTGCGACTTTCAGTTACAGTGCAATTATTTTCACTACAAAATCCCCCTTGGAACTGGACAAAAAAAAAAAAAACAGATGTTCAGGTGGGAGGATCACCTACTAATTGCCTGCCTACTGCTGCTGAACCGCTGTCTGAAAAGTGATCCACCTTGGATTGCTTTCTAGAAGCCATTAAGAACTACCAAAAATGTGAAAGAAGACTGAAAGTGAAAAAGCATCTCTCTGCAATACTCAGTCTCTGGCACTGTTGTTCTCAGACTTACTGCTTTGGGATCCAGTGCCAGTTCTCTTCCAGGTTGAATGACACCAGAATCACTCAAACTATTTTCTAAATATAAAAATCTGGTATGTATATGTGTATATATATATATATATATATATAGTGTATTCAGTTACATTTATTTTACTACTCCTTTTACTTACCATAGGCATTAGTTGTTTGTCTGGTTTTGTTCCTATATTGTTACTCCAGGTGTGGTACTCCACTGTGTTGGGTCTGCTTTAGCCTACTCCATTTACTTCTTACCTTGGTATGCAGCCTTTGGGACATTGGGGTTGATTTACTAAAACTGGAGAATGCAGAATCTGGTGCAGCTCTCCGTAGAAACCAATCAGCTTCCAGGTTATATTGCTAAAGCTTAATTTAACATGCTGAAGTTAATAGCTGGTTGGCTAACATGGACAGCTGCACCAGATTTTACACTCTCCAGTTTTAGTAAATCAAACCCCATCATATCTCCTCTCCTGGACAGTACATTATTATTGTTATTGTTGTTATTGTTGTATCAGATATGCACTATATGTACAGGTCCCACTGGTTTGAATATTAATGTACAGATGCATCTTATAAAAATAGGATATCATCAAAAAGTTCATTTATTTCAGTAATTCAATTCAAAAAGTGAAACTCCTATAGTTTATATAGATGTGTTACACACAGAGTGATATATTTCAAGCAATTTTAATGATTATGGCTTACAGCTTGTGACAACTCAAATTTCAGTATCTCAGAAAGTTAGAATAATACATAAGACCAATAAAAATGTAGCACTTCCCCCTTGAGGGCTGCTGGATTTTTACACTTTTGGGTCCCCCTGGGTTACCGTTAGCAACCTTGGCATTCACAGTCTATTACTTTACTTCTTGGCTCAGTCAATAATTAATTCAGGGGTATTTGGTTGTTTTGTTTTTATTGTATAAATTAGGGATGGGAGAAAGGATTAGTGGAATACTCCAGATTAACTGTGCACAAAATATGGAGGACATCTATCTGTTGGTATAGCCAAGCTGTTGATCCACCTTATCACTAGATGGATTTAAGATTAAGTCTCTTTCCGGATGACTTAAAGAAACTAAAGTAATCTTCAGGACACTGTCCTAGAATCCTCTTTCTTGACCACTGACACCCATCCACTGACTATCCTACTATATCTTGTTTTGCTATTACAATATAGTAAGTGTGGTATTAATCTTTGGCTCTGTCACTATTATGTGAAATGGATTATGATTGGAGATATGGGTCCCATTAAGAAGTTTTGTACACTAATTTTTATATCTGCCTCTTACTCCTGCCCCTCCTTGTCTCTGATACAGCCCAATTTTGAATGAAACATGTCAGAGGAAGAGGTCCCAAGTGGAACTTTCTGTTGTTTGTCTGGAACAATAAAGTTTTATGCATGAGGGACTCTATGGTGTGCCATTTTCTCTTTTTTACCTAAGAACATGGTTTCATAGAAAATAACCAGTAGCTGGACAGTTTGGCAGCAACGACAACAAGCAACATGCAGAGACATGAGGTATAGGCAGTTTTGTTTTCCAACATAATTAGAGCTTTAGCCCTCAGATACATTTGTGTAGGAATCGGCCAATGGCAGCACAGTTTGCCAGCAGGTTCAACAGACCCAAATGCAGAGTCACAAGGCACAGGCAGCTCATTTCTAATAAATGAAAGAGTGAGCCCCAAGATACGGGTGTATAGCACAGTTTGCCAGCAGCAACAGCAGGCCCAAATGTACAGACACAAAGCAGAGGAATATTTAGGAAGCCGGGGGCTACCCCTGCTATGCCCCCAGTAAATAAAGGAATGGACTATCTCTGTACCAAGAATGTTACAACAACATAATAAAAATGTACATTTTACTGATTACAGTATTTTTCTGGTAATATAGTTTCCTCATGTGATCCTAAGGACACAGGATATATTTAAAGCAATTGTAAATTCTTGTTTTTTTTCCTATAAAAATAACAAACATGTTATACTTACCTGCTCTGTTGCAGTGGATTTTCACAGAGCAGCCCAGATCTTCCTCTTCTCGGGTCCCTCTTCTGTGCTCCTGGCCCCTCCCTCCTGTTCAGTGCCCCCACAGCAAGCAGCTTGCCATGGGGACACCTGAGCCGAGTCAGAGCTCCCCATGTCCATTCAGACATGAAGCCCTGATCTGGCCCTGCCCCCTTTCTCTCCTGATTGGCTAGCTGACTTTGATTGACAGCAGTGGCAGCCAATGGTGCCACTGATGTATCTCAGCCAATCAGAAGGGAGAATCTTGGATGTCTGAGACACTCGTGGACATCGCTGGACAGAAAGGGACCTCAGGTAAATGTTAGTATTCCTCTGGAGGAATTACAGTATATACTACATCTGTAAAAAAAACAATAAACCATGACAGCAAAACTGGTAAATACGTGATGTTAAACAATAATATTAAGGGGAAATAGACGGGGTGGGTGGGGGGGGGGGGGGTCATTATGGTGCTTACCCAAGAGAAACCAGCAGCCAATGAGAACAGTGAGTATAAGTGCACCCAAAAGCACTCCCCTACGGCAGACATGGGGGGAACAAACAAGCTCACGTATAACTCAATCACTGGAAATGGATTATGGTTGTATTCCTCGACTAACACGTATCTGACTGTAATATATCTCACTGTATCAAAGCATGAAGGATAGAAAGAGGAGAAAAAGAGGAAAACATAGACGGGCCTACATTCTGTGTCCTTAGGATCACCTGAAGACACTATATTACCAGCAATACCAGCTTGGAAAAATGTATGGTTTTATTCATGTATATGGCTACTGTACATGTTTCCCCTTTAACATATTTTGTAATCAATAAAACGAAAATTTTTATTATGTCATTGTAACGTTCTGGGTACCGAGATAGTCCATTCCTTTTTATGCTAGGGGGGGGGGGCATAGCAGGGGTAGCCCCCAGCTTCCTAAATATTACTATTATCAGGAAGATGGCTCCCACTGATATTTTGTTAATATGTCACACACGTCTTAACAAGGCAGAGAAGGCTGTTTTTTTTTTTTTTGTTTTTTTTTTATAAAACTCATTTTCTTTAACTAAAAGAATTAGGGTTATACAGGTTAAGAAAATGAGACACCCTATGGCAGTTAAAACTACAATGGTCATGGCCAAATGAGGTTTGTGTGGAAGTGAGAAAAAGAAAAGAGAACAAATATGTAATATATATATACATACACATATGCGTTTTTTCATTGTGAGTTATTATTGCAGTATTTATTTTAAACTATGTTTTTTACAAGCGTTCATTTCCCTTTCAATTTAAAATATAGTCTTACAATCTGAAATTAAAATTGAATGTATTTAGGATTTTTGAACATACTTGTTTCTAAAGGCAGAATGTTTTTGATGAAAAATAACAAACATGTTACACTTATCTGCTCTATGCAGTGGTTTTGCACATAGCAGCCCTAATCCTCCTGTTCTTGGGTCCCCCGCCAGAACTTCTGGCCCCTAACCCCTGCCAAATTACCCTAGAGCAAACAAACCATTCAGACACAGAGCTGCGGCTCGACCCTGCCCCCTCTCTCTTCTCATTGGCTCACTGGCTGTGATTGACAACAATGGGAGCCGGTGGCTCCAGATGAGGCTCAGAAAAGTGTTAGGGGACTGCTGCACACAGAAGGTTTTTTACCTTCCTGTATAGAATGCAGGAAGGTAAAAAAAACGTGACCCTTTACAACAACTTTAACACTTTTATTTGTTTTTCTTACTGAAGCAGCAGTTAACCACCTAGGCGGTAATCCCGAGCGTGACTCGGGGTGGATTTTTCATTGCAGGAGCGGTAACCCCGAGTCACGCTCGGGGTGGATTGCAGAGAGCGCAGCGGTGTTCTCTTACCTTATCCTGGCGATCCAGCGATGATCTCTCATTGCTGCGACCGCCAGCCGAGAGTCCCGCCGCTCCTCCGTCCCTCCGTCGGTGTGATCACTTCCTAGTTCCATTCCCTGCAGCAGCAATGCTGCATGGGAGCGGAACTAGGGAGGGAAATTCAAAAAAAAAAAAAAAAAACGTTGCACAAAACACATTTTATATTATATATATATATGCATATATATATATATATATATATATATATATATATATATATATATATGCATATATATATATATATATATATATATATATGCATATATATATATGCATATATATATATATATGCATATATATATATATATATATATATATATATATATATATATATATATATATATATATATGCGCATATATATATATATATATATATATATATATATATATGCACACACACACATATATATATATATAAAATTATATTATTGATTCATTTATAATTCATGCGTTATATATTATATTTATATATATATATATATATGTGTGTGTATATATATATATATATATATATATATGTCTATATATATATATATATATATATAAACACACACACACACATATATCTATATATAATATATAATGCATGAATTATAATCTAATCAATAATATAATTTTATTATATATATTATATATTAAATAATAAAATAATATTATTGATTAGATTATAATTCACGCATTTGTGTTTCAAATTTATCACATCTGGGATGTCTACTAGAGTCTTGTTTTGGTCAGGTTTAAGTCAGTAATTACTAAGAATTGTAGGCCTATAATACATAATGCCAAATTTCCATGAAAACAATTGTACCGCTTTTGGTATGTAATTCCTGACATAATCATACCGCCAGGGAGGTTAAAGAGGTTGTAAACCCACTTGTATAACTTTTACCTATAGGTAAGCCTATATTAAGGCTTACCTATAGGTGCTATAAATATCTCCCAAACTTGCACCGTTTAGGAGATATTTACAGTGCAAACTGCCGATGACGTCATCGGCGCAGGCACTCTGAGGGAACGGCCACCCGTGCCGTTCCTTCAGAGCTCAGTGCCGTGAACGGCGGCTCCCGCGTGCAGGCCCGGGAGTGATGTAATTGCGCCTCCGGCCAATCAGATGGCCGGAGGACGCGAACCCGGAAGCAGGACATGTCGCCGTCCTGTCGCTGAGGTGGCGGCACGGCGGGGGCTTCGTTTTAAGGTAAGTACTACACAATAAACTAGTATGCGATGCATACTAGCTCATTATGCCTTTCTCTTTACAGGGCTTTTTTTTTCTCGTTTTTTTTTTTTCGACTTTACTTCCTCTTTAAAAAAAAAAAAATAATAATTTGTGTGTACAATAAAACCTTGGATTGAAAGCAACTTGGTCTGAGAGGGTTTTGCAAGACAAGCAACATTTTGTTTTTAAATTTTGACTTGATAGACAAGCGATGTCTCGATATACAAATAGCGTCACGTCATAACTGAGTATAAAAGAGAAGAGAGGCGCCTCTAAGTGATATGGTTACATTTAATAAGGTACAATATTTAGCAACTCACATGGTTGATGATTTAAACAGGCACATCTAAGTATGCAGGCACCCGGGGTAAAGCTGTCCACATAGACTATCCTTTGCACCGCCATCAACGTCATCCCTTCCACACTGTGCTTCAGGAGCGTTTCAAGCCTCACTTTCAGATCAATCTACTGCAGGGTAGTCTTCCCGGTTACAATTGCAGACTGACAGCAGTGAGAGCCAGCGGTGCAGAGGATGGTCTATGTGGACAGCTTTACCCCGGATGTCTGCATACTTAGATGTGCCTCTTTTAATCATCAACCATGTGAGTTGCTATATGTTGGACCTTTAGTAAATGTAACCACAATGCTACACTTAGAGGCACCTCTCTTCTCTTTTATACTCTGTAGCTCCTGCTGGATTTTGCTTCCATTCCCCTAGTGGAGGCTGCATTTGTGGATGGACATTTTATGGTTACACAACCTATCATTTTGCCATAATCTTTTTAAATGGACTATAAACTGAAGGATTTATGAATAAATGGTTGTAGAACGAATAACCTGAGTTTTCATAATTTCTTATGGGGAAATTTGCTTTCTATAAGAGTGCTTTGGATTACAAGCATGTTCCCGGAACGAATTATGCTCACAATCCAAGCATACACTCAATACTTGGTTCAGCATTTAGTAAAACCACTTTCGGCTGCAGTTACAGATGCACAGGTATTTTTATTTATTTTTTATGTTGGGGGGGGGTCAGTCTCTATCAGTCTTGTACACCTAGATCCTGCAATCTGCATTTGATACTTATGCAAAACACTGTATCAGCTATAGGGGGAGTGATAGTATTTGTAACCTTCATTATTTGTAACCTTCATGTTTTAAACTATTCAAATGCTCATTAAAAGATTGCATTAATCTATAGTAAAAAAGTAAAAAAAAAAATAATCATGAAAGAAAATGGTATGTAGCATGATTAGCTGATTATCCCAAGTCCATCGATTGATGGTAAACGTGAATAAAACAATTAACATTCAGGAAAAGTATCAGTCACAGAGACATTAAGAACTAAGGATATGCAAAACACTGAACAGGAGCTTTGAATTATTTCTTTATTGCTAAGTTTTGTTTGATAGGTGTGCTATTCTGTGATGCCTAATAGTTTACTTTGCATCACATTAAAGCAGAATGAAAGTCAAAATGACAAAAATCATGAGCAGACAGGCTATTTATTGCAGAAGAGAATTGCATTAAAATAAACCTACCTGCCTACTTACTGTCTTGTGTGGCACATACACTGAGCTTAGCATGTGCAGCGCAGTTTATATTACCGGCACTGTCTTGTGCATGCATATCGGGCGACATCATCCAACACCAGCCAATCAGGATGGGCGAAGAATGGCACCCTGAACAAGATAGGGAGAGATCCCTCACGAATATCAGATGAGGTAAGTCCTAGGACTTTAGCTCTACTTTAAAGTGGAACTAAACTAAAAAGGGAAAGATTTGCTATGCTATAGGTAACATTTAGAATTGTTAAAGTGACACTAAATGATATCTTTATTCTGCAAAATAATCCATACACATACATCTTGTGTTCGAAAAAAGTCAATAGTGGAGCCTATTCATTATCATAATCTGCAGAGGTTATTTATTAAACATCAAGTGGTCCAGTTTACAGCAGAAAGCTACCATGTGTCAGCTTACGAAGCCTAACTTATGCGCTACAAGTTATGCTTTGTAAGCCGAAACACATTAGCTTTCTGTTGTAAACTGGACCACTTGATTTTTAATAAATTCAGCAGATTGTCTAGACTCCCCTTGACTTTTTTGAGCACCAAATGGATGGAGCAGACAGGAGCCCAGCTTTGAGACCAACATCTACTGCAAGGTGACTATATCCAGGGGGTAGAGTTTAGCTCATTTGTTTGTTCAAATACATCCACTACTTAACCACTTCCTGCCTGCACTATAGCCAAATGACAGCTACAGCACGGGCTTACTTTTCCGGGAGGCAGTGATGTCCTCCCATGATCACACTGATTCATATGGACTGCTCTATGTGCACTACAAAGCCCAGCGCCCAAAGTCCATGAGCAAGAGAGAGCGATGGTGAGAGGAAATGGCTGAACGCCTTAGAGGCATAGGAAAAGACATAAAAGATTTTTTTATTGCTGCACTATTACTCAGTAGTTCACCAGAAAGTTATGAAACGCTTGTGACAGCATTTGATGCACATCGAGATAATGAACTGACATTGGAGGATGTTAAGGGAAAAGCTTGTGGATGAACATAAGCGTGAAACAGAAAGCATTAATAGTGACGGTGTTTCTGTCGCAGAGTCTACTTTAAAGAAGAAAAATAGGAATAAATACAGTACCATGCAACAAGAAATATGGGAATGTTTTGTGTGCAAGAAACAAGATCATTTAAAAGCATATTGAAGAATCTGAAAAGCTAGAATGCAAAAACAGACTAACTTACTAAAGGCCAAAAGTGTGGAGGAAGGAACTGAATATACAGGTGATAACACACAGGCGAGTCTAAGAAAGCATAGCATAATATTTCAAGCTACTCTACCATACAACCCAGAACAAAATGTGGTTGCAGAAAGAATGAACTGTACTCTATGTGAGAGTGGAAGAACCCTGCTTTTTGATGCAGATATGCCAACCACATACTGGGGGGAGGCAATTATGACCGCATGCTATCTCCAAAATCGACTACCAGGAAAAGGAAATTCAACTGAGTAAACTCCATATGAACTGTGAAATGGAAAAGCCTCGAATTTGAACCATCGAAAAAATTTTGGAAGCAAACCCTATGTGCACATCCCAAAAGACAAATGTACAATATGGGGTTCTCGCGCAAAGGAAGGTGTACTTGCAGGGTGTAGTGAATTGCAAAAGGGATACAGAATTCTATACCAAGACACAAACAAGGTAACTATCATTAGAAGAGTAATTGTCGATGAAACTTCTGTGTGTTCAAAATTTCACAAACACTTTAAACTGAGGGAATGTCACATGAAGATAAGCAACATAGTTACATTGAAATAGAAATGAATGTAGACAATACAAATGCAATACAAAAGAAGAAACCAGGCCACAAACCAGGCCACAAAAGGCTTTAATCAGGAAATCCACCAGAAGCAATGAAGGCATCCCAGCTAAACGCCTGTCCTATGTTGCTCACGTAGCATTAAAACCAGAGCCAGATTCATGGGATGAGATGCAAAGAGTTCTAACTCATGAGAAACAAAAGTAGATCAGAAGTTTTGACAAAACCTCTTACAAGGAACAGATTTATAGAACTGAGATCCCAAATAGGATTATTATAAGGAGTAATTGTTGAATGGGGGTGTTGTAATATATTGTTCACATACTGTATATTTGTACAACAACTACAGATATATTCTTCAACCAGTAGATGGCAGTGTTTATAAGTGTGTAGATGTATCTATGGTTAATCTCTATGTCTTTTCTCTATAACAAAAGTTTTTGTTTCCTGTCTGCAGTTAGGCAGCAGATAAACACATGTGGACTGTGTACTGTCTGTCTGTTCTGTAGGGCTATATACAGAATTTATAACACACATCAGTTTCACATCAATTTCCCATCAGTTTTTATGCATGTTTCAGCGCGTTTTTACAGCCTGTTTACAGTGCGATTTTAACAAGGGTCCTATGCGATTTCAGTCCGGTTCAGGTGCGACTTCTAATCACATACACTACAAATCACTTTAGAATTCACACTTGAACCGTACCTGAAATCGCACTGCAAACTGGCCGGGATGATATCTGTGTTAGCCCATGTTCACACCGGTGTGACTTATACATGACGAATATGAAAAAATTTCCTGCACTACTTTTTACCGATTTCATTGCGACTTGCATCGACTTCTGTTAAATAAAGTTGCAAGCTGCAATGAAATCAGCAGTGCAAATCGCACTGATATGCAGTTTTGAAATCACGCTGAAGTAGCATAATTTTAAAGCTGCACCGGTGTGAACCAGGGCTTAGTATTAGAGCATTAGCTTGAGCCTGTTATATGCACTGATGCCAGTATTGGTGCAACTCTACTCTGTACCATATTTGCGGGATTGCCCCAGACTCAGGGTATTTTGGAATAGAGTTTTTGCCCTACTGAGACGGGTTACTGGAATATTATTCTCACAATCCCCATGTATTGTTTTCATAAATTAGCCACTTGAGAAGGTCTCCCGTGCTGTTCAAAGATATATTTTGTCCTCTTAGTGGTTCAATAAATTATTGCCAGATCATGAAAAAAGACTTTAGTATCTATCTCTCAGACGTGGCGTGAGTATTGTGGATATTGACCCATGAAAAACTTTCTCGAATCCATCAGGATAGGGGCAAGTATTTTGGAAATGTTTGGAGCACATGGGCATGCTACATGCGTGTTGATCTCTAATTTTCTTAGGCCATGCATTTGATCGTCCCTACAGTCCACTAGGATTCTCCATTATCTCTTCTTTTATTCTTTTCTGCTTTTCCCTTCTATATCTCTTTCCCTTTTTCCTTTTATTGGTCTATCTGCTGAAAGAACAGAGCCTTGGGGGCACTCGGCACATGCTCAGTTTGGTGTGTATTGCTAGAGGTTTTTTTTTGGGAGGGTGCATGTGATCAGCACAGGGCCAGTCAGCGTTGCCCAAGCAGAGGGCAAGGAGTCATGCAGTCTCATAGGACAGTCAGAGGAGAATGAAAACTCCTCCTACAAGTTTTAACCAGTGCTCAGCCAGGCACTGATAAACGTCACAATACTGCTATACAGTATCTCCCAAAAGTGAGTACACCTCTGACATTTTTGTAAATATTTTATTATATCTTTTCATGTGACAACACTGAAGAAATTACACTTTGCTACAATATAAAGTAGTGAGCGTACAGCTTGTATAATGCTGGCAACAAAAGTGAGTACACCCGTAAGTGGAAATGTTAAAATTGGGCCCAAAGTGTCAATATTTTGTGTGGCCACCATTATTTTCCAGCACTGCCTTAACCCTCTTGAGCATGGAGTTCACCAGAGCTTCACAGATTGCCTCTGGAGTCCTCTTCCACTCCTCCATGACGAAATCACGGAGCTGGTGGATGTTAGAGGCTTGCGCTTCTCCACCCTCTGTTTGAGGATGCCCCACAGATGCTCAATAGGGTTTAGGTCTGGAGAAATGCTTGGCCAGTCCATAATCTTTACCCTCAGCTCCTTTAGCAAGGCAGTGGTCTTCTTGAAGGCGTGTTTGGGGTCCAGTAATCCATGTCCTTAGTCTGCTTGTCTTCAGCTAACTGTTTGCGGGCTTTCTTGTGCATCATCTTTCAAAGAGGCTTCCTTCTGGAATGACAGCCATGCAGACCAATTTGACGCTGTGTGCGGTGTATAGTCTGAGCACTGACAGGCTGACCCCCCACCCCTTCACTCATACCTCCATTTCCCAAGACAACCTCTGGATATGACGCTGAGCACACGCACTCATCATCTTTGGTCAACCATGGTGAGGCCTGTTCTGAGTGGAACCTGTCCTGTTAAACCACTGTATGGTCTTGACCATGGTGCTGCAGCTCAGTTTCAGGTTCTTGGCAATCTTCTTATAGCCTAGACCATCTATATGTAGAGCAACAATTCATTTTTTCAGATCCTCAGCGAGTTCTTTGCCATGAGGTGCCATGTTGAATTTCCAGTGACCAGTATGAGAGAGTGAGAGCATTAACACTTAATTTAACACACCTGCTCCCCATTCACACCTGGGACCTTGTAACACTAACGAGTCACATGACACCGGGGAGGGAATATGGCTAATTGGTCCCAATTAGGACATTTTCACTTAGGGGTGTACTCACTTTTGTTGCCAGTGGTTTGGACCATAATGGCTTTGTGTTGAGTTATTTTGAGGGAACAGAAAATGTACACTGTTATACAAGCTGTACACTCACTACTTTACATTGTAGCAAAGTGTCATTTCTTCAGTGTTGTCACATGAAAAGGTATTATAAAATATTTACAAAAATGTGAGGGGTGTACTCACTTTTGTAAGATACTGTACAGTGCTGCTGAGAAAAGGTATTTAGCAGGTTATATTTACTAAAATAATTGCATTTCCATGTTCTGTGTACTGTGGGAGACCAGATATAGTGCATGCAGGGTTCTGGGTTTAGTAGCACATTTAAAGTGATTGTAAAGTCTTGTTTAAAAAAAAAAAAAAATAATAACAACAAACATGATATACTTACCTGCTCTGTAAAAAGGTTATGCACAGAGTGGCCCGGATCCTCCTCTTCTCGGGTCCCTCTTCTGTGCTCCTGGTCCCTCCCTCCTGTTGAGTGCCACCACAGCAAGCATCTTGCTATGGGGGCACCCAAGCCAAGTCACAGCTCCCTGTGTCCATCTACCCCCACTGACTCCTGATTGACTGACTGAATTTTTTT
The DNA here is from genome assembly GCF_965119305.1 of Pelophylax lessonae. Taxonomy (NCBI): domain Eukaryota; kingdom Metazoa; phylum Chordata; class Amphibia; order Anura; family Ranidae; genus Pelophylax; species Pelophylax lessonae. The sequence continues at coordinate 596,714,249 of NC_138770.1, read as the reverse complement.
ATTTTCCACTTTCATTTTTTATTGAATTTTAAGCAAGATACAAATAATCTGCCTTAGCGGGTACAAATTGTAGCAATAATAGAATAAGAAAAAGGAGAACGTGAAGTAGCACTGCAGTCTAAAACACCATTTGCCATGTTTTAAAACAGAAGAAACAAAAAAAAAACGGATTCATATCAATTAAGATGCAATATGTTTTGCAGCAATCCAAGTAGACCAAGGTTCCCAGAGACAATCAAAGTTAGTTATTTGTCCATTCCAAGCAGCCAAGGTGCACTCATAGGAATGGTGAAGCTTACTGAGAGCTGCTACCTCAGATGGGTTGGGGGCATCTTGAACTTTCCAGCTCTTGGCAAATGTTGAGTCTGGCAGCAATAGGTAGGTATGTTACTACCATGCGCAAAGATTGGGGCACCGTGTCAATACCTAGATTCAGGATTGCCAAGTGCGGGGAGGGAGGTATTAATATACCTGTCAGAGATTATGTGAAATACTTTTTTCCAGAAGCTCACAATACATTTACATAACCAGAACACATGAAGGACATTTCCGGTTTGCCCACAGTCTCATCAACAGAGAGGGAAATGCACAGAAGAGATCCGGGCTAGTCGTAATGGTGTAAAATACCAAGGTAGAGATATTTTTTAAGCTAACTCCCAATGTTGGACACAGTGGGTTGCTTTATAAATTGTCCTAAAAGCTGTACTCCACTGTGAGGGGAAAAAGGGGGTGTCTAACTCCGCTTCCCAATTCTGAAATGGTTTAGATTTATAAAAGATCAATTTCTCCTGTAAAGTATTATAAATAAAGGAGATTCCCCTTACTTTTTGAATGGATGAAAAGGTAGAAGTTCAGAAGTGGTTTGGGTAACGTTATTTCCAGGACTGAAGAGTGCTGTATGAGATGTAAAATTGTACAGTAAGTATAGTAGCCAGAGGGCCCCAGTCCAAACCTTTTCTGCAACGTTCCCCAATCTTGGATTTTATCATTGATAGTTATGTCATTGAGTTGCCAGGCACCTTTGACTACCCAAGGTTGTAATGAGATATTTGGGATTAGGTGATGTAAAACATCAATAGGGATGCGCAGGGAGGCGTTGAAGAACTCTAGATAGGGAGTGGTATAAAGAGCTCTCCAGGCAAGGAGGGAGGATCTGATTGGTGGTTAAAGGCCATTTAATGGGGTAGGATGCCATAAGTCAGCCAGTAATATGTTGCAAAGATCTGAGGTTTTAAGTCTACTCTATTTGATTGCCACCCAGGGAAGGCCATCAGTTGGCTTAAACCAGTGTTTAATTTGGTCCAAGTGGGCTGCCACATAGTAATCTTTCACATCTACTAGACCCATACCTCCAGCTCTCCTGTTTAATCAAGAGGGAAGGAGAGCATCTCGCTCTTTTACCATGCCAAATACGTTTTTTGAGCAGAACATTCAGCATGAGTAATTGCTTTGAGGAAAATAGGGACAGCTAGTGTACGAAATAAATAGAGCATCTGGGGGAGTATGAGCATCTTAAAAAAAGTTTGTTGGGCGCTTCTTACCAGGCAAGAAAGAAAGGAGTCCACCACTGTAGGAGGGGCGCGGGGGATGCTCCAGATTCTTATTTCGGGACTGTCCCAAATGGCTGGATACAAGGCAGCACTGTCAGGAAAACTCTGAAGAATCCGCTGGCAGAAGTGAAGAAAAAGGACAGGCGCCAATGTAGTTAGCCAGAAAGGTTTATTGCACAATATACATAATAACTTACACATAGGTAAGCTCCAGTCCGTATGGCAGCGTCTCCAGCGCACGATCCGGCCGTCCACCGGCCCGGAGGTGACGTCACAGGAAGCTGGTCAAGGAACTTGGTTACACCGGAAGCCTTCCGGTGTAACCAAGTTCCTTGACCAGCTTCCTGTGACGTCACCTCCGGGCCGGTGGACGGCCGGATCGTGCGCTGGAGACGCTGCCATACGGACTGGAGCTTACCTATGTGTAAGTTATTATGTATATTGTGCAATAAACCTTTCTGGCTAACTACATTGGCGCCTGTCCTTTTTCTTCACATGAGCATCTTAAAGGATGCCAGATGTCTAGACCAAGACAGTTCCAATTTAGATTGATGAGCAAATTCTTGGGTCCATTTTTTGTGGAGATTGTCAAAATTCGGGGAAGCCAATTGTGACGTACATGGAGTAAGGATGATACCCAAGTATTGGACTCCCTGAGAGCTCCAAGTGTATGGTAATGAAGCCTTCAGGGACTGTCTGTGGGCCTTAGGTACATTCATGTCAAAGACTAGAGACTTAGAAGAGTTCACCTTATAGTAAGAAATTGCACTAAATTGTGGGAGAAGTTCGTGAGCATAAGGTAAGGAAGTAACCGGGTGGGTAAGGAGTAAGATAATGTCATCTGCGAAGAGATTATTTGAATGGGAGGACTGGCCTATTTGGAAGCCTTGAACTTGAGGAGGCATAAGAACGGCTTCAGCCAATGGCTCAATTAGCAGATTAAATATGGAGGAAGAGAGGGGACACTCCTGTTGAGTACCATTTGTGATGACAAATGGTTTGAATAGGAGGCTGGAGGTATACACCTGAGCTGAGGGACCAGAATATAGGGCCAAGATAGTTGTAAGAATTGGACCTTGGAAACTGAATTTTGATAACACTTTCCCCATATAACCCCAGTGGATCCACCTTCTCTGCATCCTAGGGTCATCAGAGGGGGGGGGGGGCATTGGTGTTGAAGTATTCCCTGAGATGCTGAGTGAGCATTTGAGTGTTAGAAGGTTCAGAAATAAATTTAGAGTTACAGTACCATATGCGTACAGGGGAGCAGGTGTCCCATTCCTCCACAGAGATTGAAACCGCAGCATGATCTGACTAGGTAATGTCTGCATGGGAGGAGGAGGACATCTGCTGGAGCAAAAATGTATCACCTAAAAATAGATCAATGCGGTTATAGGTGGTACGTCTGGGTGAGAAGCAGGTGAGAAATGAATAGGTCCACGCACACCTACACAGGTTGAACTGGATGGACTACTGTCTTTATTCAACCTCACCTACTATGTAACTAGGTGTCCCTCCCCATCCCGTGCTGGCAGCGCCAGACATCAAACAGGTCTTCTTCATGGACCAAGGTGAGCACCGACCTCTTGGGTGGGTGTGATGAATCCATCGATGGGTTTACCATGGTGTTAAAGTCCCCACATATTATCACACGGCCATATCAGATCTTTGAGATTTTGCAGAGAATCTTACGGATGAAGTAAAGTTGGTGAGAATTTAGGGCATTTATGTTGACTAAGGTATAGGGTTGGGCACTGATTTAGAAGAATGATGAATCTGCCTTGTGGGTCCAGCATAGTGTTCAGCATAGTGTCCTTAAGCTGAAACGCCAGTGTGCTCTTGATAGCAGTTAGAACTTCTCGTTTCTTGTATTGAGGGCAAAAAAACATGTGGGAACACTTGGTGGGCTGTTGGGCTGTTGGGCATGGAAATGGGTCTCTTGGGTGCAAAAGAATAGATGTCAGTTTGGAGTTTTGTGGCTTCTCTCCACATGGAGACCCTCTTAGCTGGATGGTTTAGACCTTGGGTGTTAAGTGACACTATTTTTAACCCCATGTGGAAGAAGTGTGGGAAGTAGTTTACAGCAACAATGCTAAAAGGAGCACCAGAATTAGGTCAGCGTTCTCAGCTCAGTTAGATACTATAGCACAGTGCTGTGTCGCAGAGGCTAAGTAGCCTATCAAGAGTAGGTAACTGATAGAAAAACTTAAAAAAGGGCTCAACATGAGCCACGAGAAGTAATATTGCCAAACTGGAGGGGGAGTAAAAAAAAAAATAGAGAGGAATTTGCTCATTCCTGGCTGGATACTGTAGAGATAGGTTAATAGCATGGTTATTCATGTCCCACCCATAGAGTGCTTCTTAGATGACCTTTTATGGGAGACAACTTGCCAATCTTGTGAAGTGGCCTTGGAGCTGGCCTGAGGTGGTATGGAATCCGGAATGATATTCCATCCTCAGAGCAGCTGAATTCCATCTTCAAGTGTTTTGATTTGGGTGGTCTCTCCATCTCTGGTCACTACTAGTGTGCAGCGATAGCACCAATGATGGATGATCTTGTGGTTCTGAAGTGCCTTGGTGATAGTTGCTAGTTTCTTGCGCTTCTGGAGGGTATGCTGGTATAGATCTGGAAGGAGCTGTAGCCTGGAGTACTGCTCTGGAAAAGAGGGTCCATACGATGGAAGGCAGATCAAATTTTTTCCTGTATCCGGAGTGTCACATCCCATGGAACTAAATGGGGCAGGTAAGCCGGTTTGGGGAGTCGGTGGATCCTGTCAATGATGAGGTCTTCCTGTGTTAAGTTGGGTGCAATATATTTAAACAGATCTTGTGCATAGTGAGCAAGTTGGACCTGGGAGACTGACTAAGGGATACCCCTTATTTTGATGTTCTTTCGGCGAGATCCGTCCTCCATATCCACCACTTTTTTTCTAAGCCAGTGCAGATCATCCCTTTGTGCTTATGTGCATCAATGAGGGAGTTAAAGGAGTAGGCATACTCCTCCATCCTCTCCTCAATCTGAGCAACCCTTCCCCCCGGCACTTTGAGATCATTTTGAAACCTGTGGATACAGGATAACATATCTGCATGTAGCGATGCACGGAGGGAGAGGAGCATGTCTTTTAATGTAGAATCAGAGACACGCTGGCCAGAGGTGGGAAAGGATGTGATGGGATCAGCGTATTCCTAAGTATTTTGAGAAGCCTGTAGATTGCCTACCTCCATGCCATCTTGTATCAAAGGTTCATCTTCCTCTTCTAGACAGGCCCTGGATTTGGCAGGATTCCTGGTGGATGGTGTGGAGGCTCCAGAACAGGCAGATGGCACTGGATGGAGAATTGCCTGCTCTTTATGTCTCAGGGTTGATGCTGAAGAGGCCTCCAAGCCGCGGGTCTCTGGTGGTGAATGGCGGCGGCCACCACCGTTTTCTTGTAGCCTCAGCGGCATAGGGGTAAAGAAGCCGTCCAGTTTCCGCAGCAGGGCACCATCTCTCTGGCATCTAGTTATGCTCCTGAGGGTCCAGAGCAAGTGGAGAGGCAGTGCTGGAGTCTGGTAATGTGCTGCGGGACCCGAACCCCGGATGAATATTCCAGTCGATGAGCGGAACTCTTTTAGAGTGTGGCCATTACTGAGTGTGGTCGCCACGCCCCCCCCCCCCTTTTGCTGATTAATTTTGATTGACATCATCGGGCGCCAATTGCGCCATGTTGCTGTCTTAACCAATGAGGAAGGGAGTCCTGCATGGAATGCATTAAGATAAAAAAAAAAAAAAACCTTCTGCCTTTACAATACCTTTAAGTAATTTTGACACAGTACTCCACTGTAGATATTTGCTTTATGGTTACTACTATGCCATTTTATATGCAGCATGTGAGGCTTTGTAGATTCTCTCCTATGCTTGTGTTCTGAGTCACTTTAGCTAATATTCTTTTTTCAATGGTGGTCTATTTTTACATTACTATCGATTTTCATTATCACAAGAATTTTTTCTTACTTTGGATTGTACCGTAAATCCATAATAAAAAACATAGGAAATGTGTTTGTTCTGATCATTCATTTCTCTTAAAAATAATCCACATCTTACAAATTCTGCCAGGGGTATGTAAACCTATGAACACAACAGTATATTTAATCATCCCCTACAAGAAAACAGTTTTGCTGAACTTGTTTTATTTTCTGCACCAAACACATCTGCTTAGCGGCTCATCAATCAATCACTCTCCCTCTTGTCACACTGATGCTATAATCTTCTACTTTAATACATACAATACACAAAACTATACATATGTGCCTGATCTTAGTCATTAAACACTAATTAAATTCCTAAATTTAAACTGAGAAAAAATACAGCAGCAGTTTGTTGACATCTCGCAATGTATAATTAGCAGAATTGACAATGCCTGTTATTCATGCTGAGTCCAATTATAAGACACCAAAATGTTTATCCCTCCAGTGTTCGCTATTTTCTAAACTACAGAACATTTTTAACAAGGACTGTTCATGAGAGTATCAATTAGGTAAAACTGTGCAAGCTCAGAGGACCAGCTGCATTAGAAAACCAAATGTAGAAAAGAGTATTGTGACCTAAAACAAAAATGATAAATACCAATACAAGTATTAGGTCTCTTGCATAGCTAGAATTGAGTCAGAAAGGAATACATTTTGCAAGAGTTATCTAAGCCCCCATTCACATTGGAACGATTTGTCATGCGACAGGTTAAATCACATGACAAGTTGCATCCTATTGCTGGCAAAGGCAGTGTTCAAGTTGATGCGATGCCCTCTTTGTGGTGCTGCATTGATTTGAAAGAGTAGTACAAGCACTACTTTTGGCAAATTCGGGTGCGACTTCATCAGACATCTGTGCATTAAGCCGCACAGATGTCTTCAAAGTCGCACCTGAAGTAGCATTGTGATGCGGATTTGAAATTGTGCGATGCAGATGAAGTTGCATGATTTCAAAGCCGCAGTCAATGTGGGCGGGGGCTAACTTTCATGTAAAAATATACAGAAGGGAGCAAAGGCCTAGTGCATTACCAAACCACACTTTATTGAATTACTAAACAACAAAAACAAACTCACAAAAATACTCATATAATAGTGTTTCCAACAAATCAGCTCCGAGGAAGGGAGTGCACCTCCCAAAACTTATAAGGCCAGTCATACATGGTGCAAATTTCTTTCCTGCAACCAAGAAATTTGCACGATTCCCCCATCAACACAGATGTCTGCTCCCGCTAGCAATAATCATAGGAGAATCTGGCAGGCTGGCTGTACCCAAGTTGATTGATCGATCAACTTGGTACATCCAAGCTACCCATTAACGATACCTGCTGAACCGGCTGAGATTCAAACTGTGTATGGCCTGCCTAACTTTGCCTATTGAAATGAGGGCTTAGACTTGCCCTACAGTTGGACCTTCTTTGATGTAATTTGTTTAACAACACTATTATATTTTTGTGAGTGTTTTTGTTTTTTTTGTTTATGTAGCGCTACTTCAGCGAGGGCTGCTTGGCATTACTTGTTCTGCCGTAGAGCCTTGACCCTGTAAACCAGGCATGTCCAACCTGCGGCCCAGAACCGCAGGCAATGCGGCCCACTGCCCCCTGACAATTTATTTTTTGCTGGGGAGCAAGGAAGTCGGGTCGGGGGCACGGCCACAGCAGCTTCCAACTATTGGTAGACAGAGGCTGCCTTGGAGGGAGGGGGGGGGGGAGGCGAGCATGTGCAATGTTTCTGACTCCTACCACCATGACAACTTCAAATCACTGAAGTGGTCATGGTGGTTAGAGTGTTCCTTTAATATCTCCCAGAAGAAGTCAACCTCTGTATACTGATTCCATTTAATTTGATCATCCTCTAGTTGTGTTAAATTAGTGCAGGGGGCACAGCGGTGCAGGAAGGGCGCGGCGGCATTTTATTACTTATATACCTTAACTATAGTATATATTTTATATGCGGCCCGAGAAAATTTCTCTACACTCAATGTGGCCCAGAGAAGCCAAAAGGTTGGACACCTATGCTGTAAACTTTCCAGTCCATCTGACACTCAAGGTTGTGACATGGTGTATACCCCTTTAAATGAGACACAGACACAATGCAAACTGAATTCAACCTACACAGTTTTACATACTCAGAAGAGGAAGGTGTATGTGAGCGTCAGTCAGCCAAATCCTAGGAAAGGCAGCCCAAAACTCGGTTAAACTAACTCTCAGTTAAGCCCCATACACACGTACCGATCGTCGGCCGACCGATCGGCCGTCTTTTGTCCCCGGGCTGTCCTGTCCGCTGAAAAGTGCAAAAGACTGCACACAAATTTTGTCCGCCGACTGCAGAAGTGATGCCATGTGATGGTTAACTTTCCCTGTGTTTTTTCTTTTCTGAGCATGCCCAGTCTTGCAAATCTGCTGTCTGTCGGCCGAATTCTGTACTGACTGGCGAACAATCGGCCGTTCTGGTGTCGGCATACAAAAATTTTAATGCTTGCACGACAGATTCTGTTCGGCCGAAAGTGCGCTGTCGGCTGTCGGAAGCATCATACTAACAAGCCGAAAATCGGCCGATCGTTCGGCGGCCGAACAGTTTCGGCCGACAATCGGTACGTGTGTACGGGCCTTAAGACTGTTAGGTTCAAGTAGCAACAATAAATGAATAACAATAGCACTCAAAGCCACAAAGCAGTAACAGACATTTAGCCACGTAATATTCAAAGGAACATTATCTGATTATACTACTACTAAAGGGGGGAGCAAGTGCTTGCCTACAGTGACTCTGATCTTAATGAGAGACGGCGCTATGTAGAAACCAGTCACGATTCCTTTTAAAGGCAAAAGGAATTGTCATCTGAATGGAGGGCCTTGGATTTATCTTCACTGGCAGTGTTGGAGCTCAGACAAGAACAAAAGACCCTCATAGTTTAACAAATGGGGGCCAGTAATCAGCAAAGAGATGCTTGGTGCAGCAAAGTGACAGGTCCTCTTGGCAATCCGGACTATGATGTCTGCATGCAGTGTCCAAATTAGCAGGCAAAAGAGGATTTGGGCTAGTGCCTGCTCACCAGATGCTGAAGACAATAGGTGGATACTCTGGAAGCGATGCAAATTTGTTCCCCATTTAGTGGAAGGCCAGATGCAAAGGATTGGTGGGCTGATTTCGCAACCTGTGTTGTGTCTCTGCTGTACAGTAATAATGCAAGGGATCTGTGGCGTGATGCAGATCTACATGTGAGCAGGAACTGCAGTGACACTGGATGCCGTGGTAGGCCTCAATCACCCTGGCTAGGTGGCGGGGCCAGTGCTCGCTCGATGGGTCCCGGGAAGCAAGAGACCACATCCTTGCTGGCCCAATCCTTTTAAATCCTTCCCCATAATTCTCCCCTGGAGAGAGAGGCCTGCTGGAAGTTGTAGTTTGCAGAGAATCCAACAGTTCAGTGATGATTGTGCAGGGGACTACAATTCCCACAATGCTCCTGTCTGGGCTCAGAAATATGATGCAGATAATCTGAGCCTGGCACTAAAGGGGAACTGGAGCAGTCCGTAGAGGTGACAAATAAGTCTGTTACATCAGATCATCGTAGTCCGCTCCCGGCTTCATTTGGTAAGTCAATAAAGTGTTGTTTGGTCATGAGCTTGGCCTTTGCATCCTATTGTTTTTTTTTTTTTAGTTTTCTGTTGGGATTCCCCAGTCTGAGGTGGGCAGCATGAGCGTGGAAGACGCACCTGGAGATTACTTGGATTACGGTCCCTCCTCTGTGATGTCTGTGCTTCTGGAGCGCTGGGGTAACTTTGATGGTCAGAATTATAAGTGTGTTGTGTTTCCAGTTGGCACTGTTTATACAGCTTTATACATAAAAAGTATATAAATACTATTAGTCACAAAATACATCAGTACATGGTAAATAATAGTTGCCTAATCAGCAAATTCAGGAAACATTACCTGCACAACACAGACCCCCAATATTGCCAATCAATACTGTATATAGTAAATGGTGGTATACTAGCTGAAACATTTTCTTTTATTTGCCTATACCACTGCTCAACATGTTGCCCTCTGAGCCCTGATGTGGCACTCGACCTAAAACCAGGGAAGCACATGACCATGCTCTGAGATGGAGGGTTGGCAAACCCAGATTGCAATCAATGGGTTTCTGACCCATCATCCCAGAGCATCAAAGTGCATGGAGCCGCCGCTGGCAGGGGAGAATGTAGATGACCACGGAGGGTGCAGGAGCTGCATAAGCCAATGCTTCCTCTGTAGCACTGACTCCTGTCCCAAGCAGAGTCATACCAAGTGCACTTCGCCTGGGACTTTTCTAGCAGCCTGGAGAGCGATCCCAGCAGAAGCTGGAAGAGGAAACAGTCAGTGTATTAAATATCACATACACTGCATTTTGCAACGGGTAACATTAATACTTGTAAAAAAGGGGTTTTAGGCTCCTTTTACACATACCTTCAGTGCAGTGCACCTGCGGCTTTCCTGCGGGTTAGCTGCACTGAGCAATAGACTTGCTATTATATCTTGCTGGTTTGGTTTGCTTTCAGAAAGTGCACTACACCCGCAAGATATATTAAAAGTCTATGGCAAATCGCAGCTAACCCACTAGATAGCTGCAGGTGCACTGCACTGTGCCTGTGGTGCAGGTAAACCTTCGCGCATCAGTGTGAAAGCAGTCTATTTGGGGGCTCAAGACAGTAAGGGCTCATTTACATTTGCAGTTTGGGGGCGGTAAAACCCCATAGTTCATTGTGGCCCGCGACCGGTTACCAAACCTCTTAAGTGGCCTTCTCTCTTTAAAAGGTTGAGCACCCCTTGCCTAGACTGACCCCTAATAATTCTATACTATTCCTAAACTAAATAGCTTTAACCACTTGCCTACAGTGCACTTTCACTCCCTTCCTGCCCAGACCGATTTTCAGCTTTCAGCGCTCTCACACTTTGACTGAGAATTACTCAGTCATGCAACACTGTACCCATACAAAAATTGTGTCCTTTTTTTCACACAAATAGAGCTTTCTTTTGATGGTATTTGATCAATACTGGGTTTTTTATTTTTTGTGCTATAAATAAAAAAAGACTGAAAATATCGTGAAAAAACTCATTTTTCTTTGTTTCTGTCATAAAATTTTGCAAATTAGTCATTTTTCTTCACAAATTTTGGCCAAAATTTATACTGCTACTTATCTTTGGTAAAAATAACCCAAGTAAGTGTATATTATTTGGTCTTTGTGAAAGTTATAGAGTCCACAAGCTATGGTGCGAATCATTGAAAAGTGATCACACTTGCTCACACCTGATGTACTGAAGGCCTATCTCATTTCTTCAGACACTACAAAGTCAGGAAAGTACAAATACCCCCCAAATGACCCCTTTTTGGAAAGTAGACATTCCAAGGTATTTAATAAGGGGCATGGTGAGTTTTTTGAAGTTGTAATTTTTTCCCACAATGCTTTGCAAAATGAAGATTTTTTTTTTCTTTTTTTTACAAATTGCCGTATTAACAGGTTATTTCTCTCACACAGCACATGTATACTTGCAACTACACCCCAAAACACATTCTACTACTCCTCCTGAGTATGGCGATACCACATGTGTGAGACTTTTTCACAGCCTGGCCACATACAGAGGCCTAACATCCAAGTAGAAGCGTCCGGCATTCTAGGAGCATAAATTACACATATAATTTCCTGACAATCTATCGCACTTTTGAAGGCCCTGGAGCACCAGGACAATGGAAACCCCCATAAAATGACCACATTTTGGAAAGCAAACAGCCCAACGTATAATTTTTGAGGCATAATGAGTCTTTTGAATATGTCATTTTTTTCCACAAGTTTTTGGAAAATGTGGAAAGAAAATGAAAACACATTTTTTTTACACAAAGCTGTCCATTTATGCAATATTTCTAACACATAGCATGTACATAGCAAAAATTGCACCCCAAAATACATTCTGCTATTCCTCCTGAGTATGGCGATACCACATGTGTAACACTTTTTCACAGCCTGGCCACATACATAGGCCTCACATCCAAGTAGCGCTTTACACAAAGTTGTCCATTTATCCACTTTAAGACTGGGCCTATTTTTGACACTTGGTGTTTACAAGCTAAAATCATTTTTTTTGCTAGAAAACTACTTGGAACCCCCAAACATTATATATTTTTTTTTAGCAGAGACCCTAGAGAATAAAATGGAGATTGTTGCAATATTTTTTATCACACCATATTTGCGCAGCAGTCTTTCAAATGCGATTTTTTTGAAAAAAATTCACTTTTTTGAACTAAAAAATAAGAAAACAGTAAATTTAGCACAACTTTTTTCCATAATGTGAAGGATAATGTTACGCTGAGTAATTAGATACCCAACATGTCGTGCTTCAAAATTGCGCATGCTCACAGAATGGCGCCAAACATTGGTACTTAAAAATCCCCATAGGCAACATTTTAAAAATTTCTGCAGGTTACTAGCTTAGAGTTACAGAGGAGGTCTAGGGCTCAAATTATTGCTCTCGCTCTAACGATCGCGGCGATACCTTACATGTATGGTTTGAACACCGTTTACATATGTGGGCGGGACTTGCGTATGCGTTTGCTTCTGCGTGCGAGCTAACGGGGACAGGGCGCTTTAATTTTATTTTTTATTTTTTTTCCTATTTATTTTATTTATTATTTTTTTATTTTTACACAGTTTAAAAAAAAAAATGTTTTGATCATTTTTATTCCTATTACAAGAAATGTAAACATCCCTTGTAATAGAAATAGGCGTGACAGGTCCTCTTTATTGTGAGATCTGGGGTCAAAAAGACCTCACACCTCACAACTACACTAAAAAAGAAAAAAAAAATTGTTGAAAGAGGAAAAAAAAAAAGAAAAAAAAAAAGCGGCCCTTTAAACCGGTTGCTAGGCAACGTCTTTTGACGTAGCTCCGGTCCTCCAAGACCATAGAGTTGAGTGAGGGCCATCTTGCCCTCACTCGACTTCCTGTCTATGAGGATCCGGGACCGGATAGTTTTCCCTGCTGCCGGCGGGTCCGGTAAGCTGGGAAAACATCTGGGACGTGGCAGGAGGGGGGGGGGCACCTCTTCCCCTGCACCGTAAGGGTAATTCCGTGGTGAATCCGCCACTGGGACCACCCTTATCTGAAAGCCGACCGCCCGCCGTTTCAAAAAATACCGGGGTTATGGGGGCTATCTGCTGCCATAACCCCAGTATTTAGCTTTTAATGGCCGACGCATATAGTCGTTAGGCGGTCAGTAAGTGGTTGCATGTATATGGCAAACAGGTGACGATGACTGATGGGGTGACAGGTGACGATGACTGATGGGGTGACAGGTGACAATGACTGATGGGGTGACAGGTGACGATGACTGATGGGGTGACAGGTGACGATGACTGATGGGGTGACAGGTGATGATGATTGATGAGGTGACAGGTGACGATGATTGATGAGGTGACAGTGACGATGATTGATGGGGTGACAGATGACAATCACTGACGGGGTGACATGTGATGATGATTGATGGGGTGACAAGTGACGATCACTGATGGGGTGTCAAGTGACGATGATTGATAGGGTGACAGATGACGATGACTGATGGGGTGACAGGTGACGGTGATTGATGGGGTGACAGGTGACGGGCGATGGTCACTGATGGGTGACAGGTGACGGGCGATGGTGCACGGCGGTACTGATGGCAATCTCTGGTGACCGGTGAACTTTAGGCTACGTTCACAATGATCCAGAAATCATTGCAAATTGTGGGACGCCTGTGCCCCAAACGCTGTGCGATGTTGCTGCGATTTCCCCCTGCCGAATCGCGGTAACATCACGCAAACAACGCATGACGCCCCAAAGAAACTCTTGTACCTTTTTTGGGCGTCATGCAATGTTTGCGCGATGTTACCGCGATTTGGCAGGCGGAAATGGCGGCAACATCGCACAGCGTTTGGGGTGCTATTGCAAAAAACGGGCAACGCACAGGCGTCCCGCAATTTGCAATGATTTCCGGATCGCGGGCAGAATCGCGGTGATTCTGCCCGCGATCGCTGCGCTCACATGTGAATGTTATGGGTGTCAATTTCTGGGCACTGATGAGGTGACTGTTGGGTGACAGGTGACATTGGGGGGGGGGCTGAGGACTGTGTGGGGACCTTTATTAGTGTGATTTTACTTTTGCAGGTACACAGAGCAGTAACTCACTATTTCTAGCTCTTCTCCCCTCATACTGGAAACTGTATGAGGGGAGAAGAGCTAGTAACAGTGAGTTACTGCTCTTTGTTTACATTTTCTGATCGGCTGTGAATGGATTCACAGCCGATCACTTAGTAAACAGTCACTGTCAGTGACTGTTTACTACTGCCGGTGACAGCTATGGAACACAGTGCCACCGACATGACCGCGCTGCGCGCTCCCGATCGCGCATGCGCGGTCATCTCCCGGCCGCCTCCATTGTGATCGGCTGTGTCATTGGAACACAGCCGATCACGTGGGAAACAGCCACGCCCAGTGGCTGTTTCCCCCCTGCCGGTGACCGGCTGTGTCCCGGGGACACGCCGACACCGGCAGTGCACGGCAGCGCGCCCGCGATCGCGCGCCTGCCCTGCATTTCCTGGGTCACGTCATATGACGTCCGCCCAGGATAATAGCCGCACCGTCCCGCCGTCATATGATGGTGGGCAGGCGGGCGGTAAGTGGTTAAAGCGCATTATACCAGAAAGCAAACATTTATTATATTGCAGCTTCCCAATCCTTAGATGTGATGGCTGCATTAGTTTTCTTATTAGAAGTTCTTTCTTTTATTTTCAGCTAGTGATCTGGCCAGTAAATCTGTTGTGTTTCAAAAGAACAAGCTGTCCTGCAGGTGTAGCAGTTAGAGGGTTAACACAAACCATTTACTACTGACAGGTGTGCTTACAATACATAGTAACATAGTTACAAAGTAGTTGAGGTTGAATATAGACAATAGTCTATCCAGTTCAACCCATGTAGGTGTGTGTGGACATATTCATTTTCCATACCCCTGAATGTTTTGATCTTGGAGATGTATGTCCAGAGTCTTTTAAAAGTAGCCATACTCCCCGCAGTTACCACCATTTGTGGAAGAGAGTTCCACAATCTTATTGCCCTTACTGTAAAAAAACCCTTGCTTAGCCTGAGGTTAAATTGCTTCTCCTCTAATCGCATTATATGGCCTCCTGTCCTCTTACATTCCTTGTGACTGAATCGTTTTTTTTTCTATGCTGAGATCACCGTTGAGGAATTTGTAAATCGCTATCATGTCTCCTCTCAGGCTCATCTTCTCTAGGGAGAATAAATTGAGTGCTTGTAAATGCTCTTCATAATTAAGGTCTTCTAATCCCCTTAATAGCTCCACTCGACTCCCCAAAAATGTAGACTGTATCCGCACACTTCAGACAATTCCATCAACGAGACCCTAGGGTCTACAATTTTGCGGAAATGGAGCGTCTGTCCCCGTCTTGGAGAGGTGCAAACTGCGTCAGAGAATTGTCTAAATGTGAGACAAAATGGATCTTTCTGACTCAGTCTCTTAATCCAGTGGGCCTCAATATCGAGCTAGATTTGAACTGCTTCATTAGTGATTCATAGTAATGTGGATGGGCCCCTGGGGATCTCCAGGTGGTTTTCATATATTTTTCATGATCTCTTTCTGGTATGAACTCCTAGGGGTAGGTGCTATATTTTCCTTTTATTTTAAGCTATTTTTGACATATTTTATATATAGTATATGTTTTATATATACATTTTATTATATGTGTAATTTACATTAATTTGATAATTTATTATGATTTGTGTATGCATGTTACTCTATATATATGTGTGCTTTCCCACACATGTATATATAGGTTTTATCTCTATGACCTATATGATTAGATATCATGTGAGATTTGGCACTCTCTGATCCGGTCTTGAGGCTGGTATGAGTGGCCGTATATATATATTCAATGGCTTGATTTATTATTTTGTGCATCTATTTGCCCCTATAATTTATGTAGTGGTATTTGATTTTTTGGTGGATGCTTTTTTTATTAGATTAGATTGCCACTTGTTAATCTGTCTTATTGGCAGTCATTAATGGCATTCTATATTATATAGGCATTATATTTGGCAGCATACAGGTACCCTCTAGAGTCATTTTTGGTGGGATATGAGTGAATACGGGTGATCCCAGCGCGCTAGCCTCTCATGGTACTTCGGTATGATGATCCGTCTGAGGCAGGCAAAGAAGGGGTTAAATGTGCAGTTGGATGTTATGTGCTCACTCATACTGCCAATGTCTTATTGACCGGACATTTGTGTCTCACAGTGTGCGCCCAGCCCCTACCTGTTTTGCATGGGGCAGGGACACGCTACTATAAAATAGTATGCCTTGCCATGTGGTCACGCCCCCAGTTAAAGTAGGATATGACGAAACGCGACGGGTGTACCAAACGGCGTCCTTGGTTACCGACATGGCGGAGGATCTGGAGTATCCGGAGGAACTCTCTACTCGGCGTGGAGCCAGTGTAAGCTTCCGAAGGGTATCCATTGCTCCGGCTGGATGTTGGATTATGTTTTTTATGCGATAACCATCTTGTAAACAAGTGAGTGCAGTGTGTGGGATTGTTTCAAATAAAGCTTGTGGAAACAGTATCACACTAGTGGAGCATTTTTCTTTACATGCACGGGAGTGACAGTATCCGAATGGGTGTTTGTGGTGGTCCGGTGCACTTTAAGCCTGATCCACGAGAGTGGGGAGGCATTGATATCTGGTGAGTGTTCCATTCAGCTATTATCCTGGCACTGTGGTAGTGGAGAGTGGGGTGATTCCCCTAATATCATGAATGCTCCTTGAATACAATTGGCATTTACCTAGAATTCATGGACTTTATGGACTATTTGTGCTAAGGACTGAGTTATAAGGTCACGTTATATGATTTTAATTTCATATGTGGATCTCAGTCCCTTATTAAGTTTGTGAATATCTGTATGGTGGTGAGGGGTTCCCACCACCCTTGCGCAACTGTGATTTGTGACATATGTTTTTTACCATATATATCAAATTACATTTATTTATCCCCTTCCTTATGCATGCTAATATTCTGCCGGCTTTGGCAGCTGTAGCTTGACATTGCATGCTATTGCTTAGTCTATCTTCTACTAAGACTTCCAGATCTTTTTCCATTCTTGATTCCCCCAGGGGTTCCCCCCCAGAGCATATTTTGGGTTTATGTTTTTAGTCCCCAAGTGCAATACCTTACACTTCTCCACATTAAACCTCATTTGCCACGTAGTTGCCCACTCTGTTATTTTGTTCAGGTCATTCTGTAAGATTTCTGCATCATGATGTGAAGTTATTGCCCTGCTTAGTTTTGTGTCATCTGCAAAAACTGAGATTGAGCTACTGATCCCGTCCTCAATGCTATTTATTAATAAATTGAACAAAATTGGTCCCAGGACTGTGCCTTGGGGGATCCCACTTACCACCTGAGACCAGTCTGAGTACAATGGTCAGCTTTTATTCATTAATGTAATTCCTTTATCCCAAAAGTAAAAAATTGTTTGCTGTAACTGTTTATAAACCATTAGCCAGAGTTTGGCTTCAATTTGTTACTGTATTTAAATCTACTAGTAAATCGAACACTCCCCTCCCCCCAGACGGAAAATGCTGCTTTCCAAAGGTGCCCCCTGTGTTCCTTCATCTAAAGTGGGGGCACTCTAATACAAGGAGTGTGTTACTGGTCAGTTTACCAGATGAAAAGAGAAGGAAAATGAAATAATTTCAGTAGCACAGGAATGGGGTTCCGCTCCTTTTACACCTATATGTGTGTATGTGTGTATGTGTATATGTGTATATATATGTGTGTGTGTATATATACCCCTATACAGAAGTTCAGATGTTATGCCTGCCTCCAAAGACGCCAAAAAAATGCCCAATAAACGCCTGCAACAAAAACTCCCAGGAGTGAAAGGAGCGGAGCCCCATCCCTGCGCTACTGAAATTCTAAGAAAAATTATCTTTTTTTTCTGGCGGTCACCCTGACATGGAAGAGTTCTGTCACCCTGGCATAGCAGAGTCAGTTCACCCTACACTACGGTCACCCTGACACTTAACACTTTCCCTACAGAAACTAGATTATTGAAACTGACTATAGTGGTATATAGTACCCTAACTACACTGCATATCCCTTTCCTCACACTAATAATTGCAAAATGACACTGGAGCAGCAGAAATGCTTCCACTCTATTCCACAGCCTCTGTAATACAGTGCTAGAGATTGGGCGGGGCTATGTTATATACTGGGGAGCGTATTCACTCCTGATTGGCCTCTGGACCCCCTAGTCACTCCAAATTGCTTTTACTGATGTTTCTGGGCCAATCAAGGGCTTTTAAAGCCCAGTTCCTGTCCCATTGCATTTTGGGTGGTTCTGGTGGCCGAATTCCGAACTTTTACCGCCGAACAGCCAATGTTCGGGTCGAACCAATGGTCGACCCGAACCGTTCGATCATCCCTATTAACTAATACTTTGAGTCCCAGGGGAATGAATGTGGAATTCGATTTGAATTGTTTTATAAGCGATTATTGATTTTGAGTGGGTGTTAATAATGGATATATTTTTAGAATAAAAATGAAATGTCATTTTTTTGTATATATAGACCTACAATTTCAAATGATGTAAATGTGGTAGCATATTGTGTTAGCACAGGCAGATTTGGGTTTTTTAGTATAACATGTTAGAATTGCGGAAATATTATTTTATATAATGTTTTTAAAAATTTGCCTAGCACATTTATAGGTTTTATATCCACTATATGATATTGGTATGATAAATAAATGTTTTAGTAGATTGTGAATTTAGATAACGGGTTTGGATAATATACAGTTAGGTCCATAAATATTGGGACATGGACACAATTCTAATTTTTTTGGCTCTATACACCAACACAATGAGAAATGAAACAAACAAGATGTGCTTTAACCACTTAAGCCCCGGAAGATTTTACCCCCATTCCGACCAGGGGGTATTTTGCGATTCGGCACTGCGTGACTTTAACGGACAATTGCGCGGTCGTGCGATGCTGTACCTAAACGAATTTGGCGTCCTTTTTTTCCCACAAACAGAGCTTTCTTTTGGTGGTATTTGATCACCTGTGCGATTTTTTGATCACGCGCTATAAACAAAAAAAGAGCGTCAATTTTGCAAAAATAGCAATATTTTTCACATTTTTTTATATGAAATTCCCCCCAAAAAAAATGTAAAAATCAACATTTTTTAACATTTTCGGCCAATTTGTTTTATGCTACCTATGTTTGGTAAAAAAAATTGCAAAAAGCGTATTTTGATTGGTTTGCGCAAAAGTTATCGCGTTTACTAACAAAGGGAAAGATTTTTGTCATTTTTGTTGTTTTTTTTTTTAACGCGTAATGGCGGCGATCTGCGATTTTTTTTGCGGTACTGCGACATTGCGGCGGACAGATCGGACCCTTGACTGACATTTTTGACACTTTTGGGGTTACCAGTGACATTTCTACAGTAATCAGTGCTATATATATGCACTGTTACTGTAAAAATACACTGGTAGTGAAGGGGTTAACTTTATTTGGGAGGGAGGGGCTGTGTGTGTCCCTAGGGGCGTGCTTTCTACTGTGATTGGCTGTGGCTTGAGCTGTAAGGACACTGATCAAAGGATCTACATAGTAGATCCATGTGATCAGTGTCTTTACAGCGAGGAGAATGACAGGTGGCTTGTTTACACAAGCTGCCTGACATTCTCCCTCTCCCCCGCCGATCGCCGAGTGGCCGGCGGACATCGGGTCCGCTGGTCACACGCGCGGGGGGGTCCGTGACCACGCGGGAGCGGGAGCGCGCCTCCGGGGGCGCGCGCTCGCTCCCTAGACCCTCACAAGCAAGCGACGTAGCCCTACGTTAGTTTGCCTGTGAGGGGCTGACCGCCGACGTAGATAGTCGTGCGGCGGTCGGCAAGTGGTTAACTGCAGACTTTCAGCTTTAATTTGAGGGTATTTACATCCAAATCAGGTGAACGGTGTAGGAATTACAACAGTTTGTATATGTGCCTCCCACTTTTTAAGGGACCAAAAGTAATGGGACAGATTAACAATCATAAATCAAACTTGCACTTTAATACTTGGTTGCAAATCCTTAGGCAGTCAATTACAGCCTGAAGTCTGGAATGCATAGACATCACCAGACGCTGGGTTTCATCCCTGGTCTTCAGTTCCTGCTTGTTCTTGAGGCATTTTCCCTTCAGTTTTGTCGTCACCAAGTGAAATGCATGCTCAATCGGATTCAGGTCAGGTGATTGACTTGGCCATTGAATAACATTCCACTTCTTTCCCTTAAAAAACTCTTTGGTTGCTTTCGCAGTATGCTTCGGGTCATCGCCATCTGCACTGTGAAGCGCCGTCCAATGAGTTCTGAAGCATTTGGCTGAATATGTAAAAGAGATTATAAATGTGGGTAATTGGCGCTGCCTAAATAAATATTGACGTATGAATCACTGCGTGTTATATGTGCAAAAAAGGGGTCTGTCTCAGTGGCAGTCTGTGCAGATTGTATGAATAAATAAATAAAATCACATATAAAAGCAGGAATAAAATAATAATAATACGATCAACATATACTAAAATTGGTAATAAGTCCCAGTGGTGAAAGGTGCAATCAAGTGGTATATATAAAATTGAATAAATGATATAAGCAATATGTGGTGCCAAGTGACAAATAGTGCTATATCATGTGCAATAAATAAATAGTACCTTAGAAAGATCACAGCAAAAAACAATTTTGTGCAAATGAGAGGTGTTATATAATAGCTAGCAAAGTATATCGCGTATCTATATAATGTCTAGCTCAAATAAATATATATATATATTCATCATCAAAAAGGCCAATGACAATTCTGTGAATAAAGTGCTAAAGGTGCCAATAATGTGCAATAAAGTGCCGATATGGTGCAAAAAGAGCAATTAATAAATTGGGGACTTCTTTAAAGTTCAAAAAAGTCCTAATGGCCAATATTAGTAATAAGAAGTAGTCCAAGTAACACAGGAAGATCCAGCAGGAATTGGTGAACTAAATAAAAAGGATCCGTGGATAAATCAAGACAGGTTGCAGGTGACCCCGTGGTGGGCAACTGGCGAGGTGCAGGGGGATCCCACTAGTAAATAGCCTACTAACCAGAAGTAGTCACCCCACACAGGGGTAACGGGCGGGTATTAAACAGTGGTCTGGGCTCCTTCCCTTCACTCCTAGTGGTAATGGAGGCCGTCCCTGGGGGTCCCGGTGTGTCACCGAAGCAGGAAAGGGGGATCTTTAGGGTCCACTTCAATGGGGATGTTAGTATGTACCAGATCCGAAGGTAAAGGCCAGCCACTCAGCAGTAATATATACAGGGCAGAAGAAAGGACTCGATAGTGTGATATCGTTTACCTAATCTTTTATTTATTTAATGAAAAGCAGGGTACTCACAATGTGGTAGAAAATATCGAGCGGGGTAATGGTGTCCCGGAACGCATTGCGTTCCACCAAAAAGTCCGGAACCGGAAGTGATGCAACGGCGCTGTACGCGTTTCTTCATCCAACGTCCTCTGCAGTCCTCTGTCACGCTGCAGAGGACGTCGGATGACGAAACGCGTACAGCGCCGTTGCAACACTACCGGTTCCTGACTTTCTGGTTGAACGCAGTGCGTTCTGGGACGCCATTACCCCGCTCGATATTTTCTACCACATTGTGAGTACCCTGCTTTTCATTAAATAAATTTGGCCTTTTCGATTATGAATATATATATATTTATTTGAGCTAGACATTATATAGATACGCGATATACTTTGCTAGCTATTATATAACACCTCTCATTTGCACAAAATTGTTTTTTGCTGTGATCTTTCTAAGGTACTATTTATTTATTGCACATGATATAGCACTATTTGTCACTTGGCACCACATATTGCTTATATCATTTATTCAATTTTATATATACCACTTGATTGCACCTTTCACCACTGGGACTTATTACCAATTTTAGTATATGTTGATTGTATTATTATTATTTTATTCCTGCTTTTATATGTGATTTTATTTATTTATTCATACAATCTGCACAGACTGCCACTGAGACAGACCCCTTTTTTGCACATATAACACGCAGTGATTCATACGTCAATATTTATTTAGGCAGCGCCAATTACCCACATTTATAATCTCTTTTACACAGTCATTTGATTGTAGCTTAGGGTAGGCTGCAGCCTTTTAACATTCTTGATATATCCATTAGATACCCACAGCACGGATCTTACTTTTTACATTTGGCTGAATATGAGCAGATAATATTGCCCGAAACACTTCAGAATTCATCCTGCTGCTTTTGTCAGCAGTCACATCATCAATAAATACAAGAGAACCAGTTCCATTGGCAGCCATACATGCCCACGCCATGACACTACCACCACCATGCTTCACTGATGAGGTGGTATGTTTTGAATCATGAGCAGTTCCTTTCCTTCTCCATACTCTTCTCTTTCCATCACTCCGGTACAAGTTGATGTTGTTTGGCAAACTCTAATCTGGCCTTCCTGTTTTTGAGGCTCATCAATGGTTTACATCTTGCGGTGAACCCTCTGTATTCACTCTGCTGAAGTCTTTTCTTGATTGTTGACTTTGACACACATGCACCTACCTCCTGGAGAGTGTTCTTGATCAGGCCAACTGTTGTTAAGGGTGTTTTCTTTACCAGGGAAATAATTCTTTGGTCATCCACCACAGTTGTTTTTTGGGTCTTTTGGTGTTGCTGAGCTCACCGGTGTATTCTTTTTTTTTTTTAAGGATGTTCCAAACAGTTGATTTGGCCACACCTAATGTTTTTGCTATCTCTCTGATGGGCTTGTTTTGTTTTTTTCAGCCCAATGATGGCTTGCTTCACTGATAGGGACAGCTCTTTGGATCTCATATTGAGAGTTGACAGCAACAGATTCCAAATGCAAATAGCACACTTGAAATTAACTCTGGACCTTTTATCTGCTCCTTGTAAATGGGATAATGAGGGAATTACACACACTTGGCCGTGGAACAGCTGAGCAGCCAAATATCCCATTACTTTTGGTCCCTTAAAAAGTGGGAGGCTCATATACAAACTGTTGTAATTCCTACACCTTTCACCTGATTTGGATGTAAATACCCTCAAATTAAAGCTGGAAGTCTGCAGTTAAAGCACATCTTATTTGTTTCATTTTAAATCCATTGTGGTGGTGTTTAGAGCCAAAAAGATTAGAATTGTGTCGATGTCCCAATATTTATGGACCTAACTGTATATCCCATGCGATTATAATATAGATCGCTGAAGGCTCCCACACACGATGAGATATTGGAGATTGTGGCTATCCCTGTAAGAGACATCGTAGTTATGGGATATTTACAATGATGTGCTGGGGGCTAGTTGCACCCCTAGCACAGGTGACTTGCTGCTGCGGGGTACTGCCCCCCCAAATTACCCCTTTTCAGAAAGTAGACACCCCAAGCTAATTGCTGAGAGGTACATTGAGTCCATAGAAAATTTTAAATTTTGCCACAAGTTTTCAGAAATCTTTTTTTTTTACACAAAGTTGTCATTTAAATGATATATTGCTCACACATGCCATGGGTATATGTGAAATTACACCCCAAAATACATTCTGCTGCTTCTCCTGAGTATGGAGATTCCACATATGTGAGACTTTTTGTCTAGCTGCGTACAGGACCCTGGAAACTATTCACCGGCTCCAGGTTTTCTAAAGGCACAAATTGTTGATTTCATTCCTCACTACCTATCACAGTTTCGAAGGCCATGAAATGCCAAAAACAGCTCAACCCCCCCCCCCCCCCCCCTCCAAAGTACCTATTTTCAGAAAGTAGACACACTAAGATATTTGCTGAGAGGAATGTTGAGTATTTTGCAGATCTCACTTTTTGTCACAAAGTTTTGAAAATTAAAAAAATAAAAATACATTTTCCTTTTCTTTCTTCATTTTCCAAAACAAATGAGAGCTGCAAAATACTCACCATGCCTCTTAGCAAATACCTTGAGGTGTCTACTTTCCGAAAAAAAAGTAATTTGGGGGGGTTTTGTGCTATCTTGACATTTCAGGGCCTCCAAAACTGTGATAGGTAGTGAAGAAGTAAAATGAGCAATTTACGCTATTAGAAAACCTGAAGGCGTGATTGGTTTTTGGTGTCCTGTACACAGCTAGGCTCCCAAAAAGTCTCACACATGTGATATCCCTGTACTCAGGCGAAGCAGCAGAATGTATTTTGGGTTGTAATTCCACATATACCCATGGCATGTGTGAGTAATATATCATTTGGTGACAACGTTGTGTAAAATAAATAAATAAATAAATTGTAATTTCCCAAAAATTGTGGCAAAATATGAAATATTCCATAGACTCAGCATGCCTCTCAGCAATTAGCTTGGGGTGTCTACTTTCCAAAAAATGGTAATTTGGGTTGATTTCTAACTGTCCTGGCATTTTATGTCCAATATTAGAAGCTTATGCCACACATCACCCACTCTTCTAACCAATCGAAGACCAAGCCTTTTCTGACACATTTTGTTTACATGAAAAAATTATATATGTATATATATATATACAGTGGGTACGGAAAGTATTCAGACCCCCTTAAATTTTTCACTCTTTGCTATATTGCAGCCATTTGCTAAAATCATTTAAGTTCATTCTTCTTCCTCATGAATGTACACATAGCACCCCATACTGACAGAAAAACACAGAATTGTTGACATTGTTGCAGATTTATTAAAAAAGAAAAACTGAAATATCACATGGTCCTAAGTATTCAGACCCTTTGCTGTGACACTCATATATTTAACTCAGGTGCTTTCCATTTCTTCTGATCATCCTTGAGATGGTTCTACACCTTCATTTGAGTCCAGCTGTGTTTGATTATACTGATTGGACTTGATTAGGAAAGCCACACACCTGTCTATATAAGACCTTCCAGATCACAATGCATGTCAGAGCAAATGAGAATCATGAGGTCAAAGTAACTGCCTGAAGAGCTCAGAGACAGAATTGTGGCAAGGCACAGATCTGGCCAAGGTTACAAAAAGATTTCTGCTGCACTTAAGGTTCCTAAGAGCACAGTGGCCTCCATAATCCTCAAATGGAAGACGTTTGGGATGACCAGAACCCTTCCTAGAGCTGGCCGTCCGGCCAAACTGAGCTATTGGGGGAGAAGAGCCTTGGTGAGAGAGGTAAAGAAGAACCCAAAGATCACTGTGGCTGAGCTCCAGAGATGCAGTCAGGAGATGGGAGAAAGTTGTAGAAAGTCAACCATCACTGCAGCCCTCCACCAGTCGGGGCTTTATGGC
The DNA here is from genome assembly GCF_965119305.1 of Pelophylax lessonae. Taxonomy (NCBI): domain Eukaryota; kingdom Metazoa; phylum Chordata; class Amphibia; order Anura; family Ranidae; genus Pelophylax; species Pelophylax lessonae. Next base: position 596,689,322 of record NC_138770.1, on the reverse strand, counting down.
AGAGTGGCCCGACGGAAGCCTCTCCTCAGTGTAAGACACATGAAAGCCTGCATGGAGTTTGCTAAAAAACACCTGAAGGACTCCAAGATGGTGAGAAATAAGATTCTCTGGTCTGATGAGACCAAAATAGAACTTTTTGGCCTTAATTCTAAGCGGTATGTGTGGAGAAAACCAGGCACTGCTCATCACCTGTCCAATACAGTCCCAACAGTGAAGCATGGTGGTGGCAGCATCATGCTGTGGGGGTGTTTTTCAGCTGCAGGGACAGGACGACTGGTTGCAATCGAGGGAAAGATGAATGCGGCCAAGTACAGGGATATCCTGGACAAAAACCTTCTCCAGAGTGCTCTGCACCTCAGACTGGGCCGAAGGTTTACCTTCCAACAAGACAATGACCCTAAGCACACAGCTAAAATAACGAAGGAGTGGCTTCACAACAACTCCGTGACTGTTCTTGAATGGCCCAGCCAGAGCCCTGACTTAAACCCAATTGAGCATCTCTGGAGAGACCTAAAAATGGCTGTCCACCAACGTTTTCCATCCAACCTGACAGAACTGGAGAGGATCTGCAAGGAGGAGTGGCAGAGGATCCCCAAATCCAGGTGTGAAAGACTTGTTGCATCTTTCCCAAAAAGACTCCTGGCTGTATTAGATCAAAAGGGGGCTTCTACTAAATACTGAGCAAAGGGTCTGAATACTTGGGACCATGTGATATTTCAGTTTTTCTTTTTTAATAAATCTGCAACAATGTCAACAATTCTGTGTTTTTCTGTCAGTATGGGGTGCTATGTGTACATTCATGAGGAAGAAGAATGAACTTAAATGATTTTAGCAAATGGCTGCAATATAACAAAGAGTGAAAAATTTAAGGGGGTCTGAATACTTTCCGTACCCACTGTATATATATATATATATATATATATATATATATATTTTTTTTTTTTTTTTTTTTAAGCAGAGTCCCTACAGAACAAAATGGTGGGTGTTGCAATTTTTTTTTTTGTCACACGATATTTGCACAGAGATTTTTCAAAATCAATTTTTGGAAAAAAACACTTTTTTTTTAAATTGAATGCACAAATACACTATATATTGCGCAATTGTTTGTCAAAATATAAAATATGATCTTATGCTGGGCTGAAAGAAACAAAAGAACATAGCAGGTTCCTCCATTCACATCAATCAAATCTCTGCCAAGAAAAGTGTTAAAAAATATATGGCGAAGCATAGGGGAGATCTGCTCTCTGTGTCCACACCATCCCCTATGCTTCGCCATATATTCTCTTATTTTTACTGCGGAGGTGAAATCGCCTCCTACAGTGCTGGAATCATTGATTTAGGTATATGCTGGCAGCAAACGCTGTTGCTGTCAAAATAAACAAATCAGTGCTGCAGCTGATGGGCGTACCTGTAAAGCAAACTATGGTGAATAGGGTTGAGCGAACACCTAGATGTCCGTGTTCGACGGGTTCGGCCGAACTTTAAAAAAAAGTCCGGGTCCGTGTCCCGGACTTTTACCGAACTTTTCCCGGACACCGAACCCCATTGAAGTCAATGGGGACCCGAACTTTAAGGCACTAAAATGGCTCTAAAACACCAAAGGAAAGGGCTAGAGTGCTGCAAATGGCAGCAAAACATAATTAAGAGCATGGCAAGTGCTCTGCAAACAAATGTGGATAGGGAAATAACTTAAAACAACAAAAAAAAAACAGAAAAATAAAACAATGTTCTTCTTCATCTCTGAAGGACGAGGCCCATATGGAGTAGGAGGGAGGTTGAGGTGGTGGTGGATGTGGCGGTGACATAGGCGTGCGCACAGGGTGTGCTGGGTGTGCCTGGGCACACCCTAATCACCTAGGGCACATAGCATTGCCAGTGAGGAGATGGGAAAGATCTCCCTGGGACCTGCTCTGCTCTATTTCTCCTTGCCTACAGGTACATGGCCCCGATACATTACTCTCCCTGCTGGCAAACACATGCATGTGTATTTCAACTTTGGGGTGCACACCTTAATGCAATAGGCTGCGCACACCTATGGGCGGTGTAAGTGGAAGCGGCGGTGGAGGAGGACCAGGGCCGGATTAACAGCATCATGGGCTTGGTGCTGAGGATTTTGAAGGGCCTTAAGGGCCGTGCCTTGCCATGCACCCAGAGGAGGAAGGGTGCAGCCATGCATGCCTAATTCAACATGGGATGCTGTCTCTGAAGCCCATAAACACATCCATGCATCGCCAACTGTCCCTCCTTGTCCGGCCTTCACGCTGTGTGGGGAGGTTCTGAGGGTGCTGCCTGGGGAAGCGAGCATAGAAGCCAGACTTCTGTGTTTACAAGTGACAGAAGAGCGGTAACAGTGAATATGGCCAACCCGGGGCCTATATAAAAGGTAAAGGCCTGGAGCTGCAGCTCCAATAGCCCCTACATTAATCTGGCCCTGAGGAGGAGGACGAGGTAGCCAACACTGCTTCTTTTCAAAAATTTTAAATGAGGGTACACCCCAAAAGAGTGAGAAAGAGCAAAAATGGAACAATGGGTGGGTAAGGTCGGTATCCATTGCTATTCTGCATAAGGTACGGAAAAGTCCCGTGGGATCCATGCCTGGTTCATTTTAATGAACGTGAGCTTGTCCACATTGTCTCTGGACAGGCGGCTGCGCTTGTCTGTTATAACGCCCCCAGCCGTGCTAAATACCCGTTCAGATAATACACTGGCTGCAGGGCACGCCAGCACCTCCAAGGCGTAAAGGGCAAGCTCAAGCCATGTGCCCAATTTGGAGACCCAGAAGTTGAAGGGGGCAGACCCGTCATTCACTACATGTAGGCGTGTGCACACATACTGCTCCACCATGTTGGTAAAATGCTGCCTCCTGCTAAGACGTTCCATCTGAGCTGCTGGTGCTGCTGTTTGTTGTGGCGTGCTGACAAAGCTTTTCCACATTTCGGCCATGCTAACCCTGCCTTCTGAGGTGCTGGCGGTGCCCTGGTTGCGTTGGCGACCTCCTCCTCCTCCTCCTCTGCCTTGTGCTTCCACTGTGGCCCCGCTGTCAGATGGGAATGCCAGCAGCATGGCGTCTACCAGCGTGCGCTTGTACTCGCGCATCTTGCGATCGCGCTCCAGTGAGTGAATTAAGGACGGTACGTTGTCCTTGTAACGGGGATCCAGCAGCGTGGCCACCCAGTAATCAGCACAAGTTAGAATGTGGGCAACTCGGCGGTCGTTGTGGAGACACTGCAGCATGTAATCGCTCATGTGTGCCAGGCTGCCCAGAGGCAACGAAAGGCTGTCCTCTGTGGGAGGTGTATCGTCCGTGTCCTCTGTATCCCCCCAACCACGCACCAGTGATGGCCATGAGCTGGCCTGGGTGCCACCCTGCTGTGAACATGGTTCCATCTCCTCCTCCAGCTCCTCCTCCTCCTCATCCTCCTCATCCTCCAGAACTGTGCCCCTGCTGGACAATTGCGTCCCTGGCGTTTGCGTGTGCAGGAACCCACCCTCGGAGCCCCTTGCGAATGACTGCCCTGAAAGCCTTGGAAATGTTACCTCTTCATCCTCCTCCTCCTCCTCATCCTGTGCCACATCCTCTTCCATCATCGCCCGAATTGTTTTTTCAAGGAGGCATAGAAGTGGGATAGTTAAGCTGAGAACGGCGTCATTGCCACTGGCCATGTTGGTGGAGTACTCAAAACAGCGCAACAAGGCACACAGGTCTCGCATGGAGGCCCAGTTAAATTAAATAGCGGAATAGAAAATATGATCCAAAAAAAGTGTATGTATATCACACGTACACAACCACACTGGGCCCCAATTACTATTGTTTGTACCCCTAAAAGGCTAGATGAGGAGTAGGGGGAGTATGGAACAGGCAGCACCCTCAAACCTTCAGAAGTATGAGATGAACCCCAACAGCTTGGAAAGGTGGATCTCTCTCACACGTACCGACACAGACTATCCCGCAATTCAATTGATCCTCAAAGGTTTTTATTGAATAGCGGAATAGGAAATATGATCAAAAAAAGTGTATGTATCTCGCACGTACACAACCACACTAGGCCCCAATTACTATTGTTTGTACCCCTAAAAGGCTAGATGAGGAGTAGGGGGGGTATGGAACAGGCAGCACCCTCAAACCTTCAGAAGTATGAGATGAACCCCAACAACTTGGAAAGGTGGATCTCTCTCACACGTACCGACACAGACTATCCCCCAATTTAACTGATCCCCAAAGGTTTTTGATTAAATAGCGGAATAGAAAATATGATCCCAAAAAAGTGTATGTATATCACACGTACACAACCACACTGGGCCCCAATTACTATTGTTTGTACCCCTAAAAGGCTAGATGAGGAGTAGGGGGAGTATGGAACAGGCAGCACCCTCAAACCTTCAGAAGTATGAGATGAACCCCAACAACTTGGAAAGGTGGATCTCTCTCACACGTACCAACACAGACTATCCCCCAATTTAACTGATCCCCAAAGGTTTTTGATTAAATAGCGGAATAGAAAATATGATCCAAAAAAAGTGTATGTATATCACACGTACACAACCACACTAGGCCCCAATTACTATTGTTTGTACCCCTAAAAGGCTAGATGAGGAGTAGGGGGAGTATGGAACAGGCAGCACCCTCAAACCTTCAGAAGTATGAGATGAACCCCAACAACTTGGAAAGGTGGATCTCTCTCACACGTACCGACACAGACTATCCCGCAATTCAATTGATCCTCAAAGGTTTTTATTGAATAGCGGAATAGGAAATATGATCAAAAAAAGTGTATGTATCTCGCACGTACACAACCACACTAGGCCCCAATTACTATTGTTTGTACCCCTAAAAGGCTAGATGAGGAGTAGGGGGGGTATGGAACAGGCAGCACCCTCAAACCTTCAGAAGTATGAGATGAACCCCAACAACTTGGAAAGGTGGATCTCTCTCACACGTACCGACACAGACTATCCCCCAATTTAACTGATCCCCAAAGGTTTTTGATTAAATAGCGGAATAGAAAATATGATCCCAAAAAAGTGTATGTATATCACACGTACACAACCACACTGGGCCCCAATTACTATTGTTTGTACCCCTAAAAGGCTAGATGAGGAGTAGGGGGAGTATGGAACAGGCAGCACCCTCAAACCTTCAGAAGTATGAGATGAACCCCAACAACTTGGAAAGGTGGATCTCTCTCACACGTACCAACACAGACTATCCCCCAATTTAACTGATCCCCAAAGGTTTTTGATTAAATAGCGGAATAGAAAATATGATCCAAAAAAAGTGTATGTATATCACACGTACACAACCACACTAGGCCCCAATTACTATTGTTTGTACCCCTAAAAGGCTAGATGAGGAGTAGGGGGAGTATGGAACAGGCAGCACCCTCAAACCTTCAGAAGTATGAGATGAACCCCAACAACTTGGAAAGGTGGATCTCTCTCACACGTACCGACACAGACTATCCCGCAATTCAATTGATCCTCAAAGGTTTTTATTGAATAGCGGAATAGGAAATATGATCAAAAAAAGTGTATGTATCTCGCACGTACACAACCACACTAGGCCCCAATTACTATTGTTTGTACCCCTAAAAGGCTAGATGAGGAGTAGGGGGAGTATGGAACAGGCAGCACCCTCAAACCTTCAGAAGTATGAGATGAACCCCAACAACTTGGAAAGGTGGATCTCTCTCACACGTACCGACACAGACTATCCCCCAATTTAACTGATCCCCAAAGGTTTTTGATTAAATAGCGGAATAGAAAATATGATCCAAAAAAAGTGTATGTATATCACACGTACACAACCACACTAGGCCCCAATTACTATTGTTTGTACCCCTAAAAGGCTAGATGAGGAGTAGGGGGGGTATGGAACAGGCAGCACCCTCAAACCTTCAGAAGTATGAGATGAACCCCAACAACTTGGAAAGGTGGATCTCTCTCACACGTACCAACACAGACTATCCCCCAATTTAACTGATCCCCAAAGGTTTTTGATTAAATAGCGGAATAGAAAATATGATCCCAAAAAAGTGTATGTATATCACACGTACACAACCACACTAGGCCCCAATTACTATTGTTTGTACCCCTAAAAGGCTAGGAGTAGGGGGAGTATGGAACAGGCAGCACCCTCAAACCTTCAGAAGTATGAGATGAACCCCAACAACTTGGAAAGGTGGATCTCTCTCACACGTACCAACACAGACTATCCCCCAATTTAACTGATCCCCAAAGGTTTTTGATTAAATAGCGGAATAGAAAATATGATCCAAAAAAAGTGTATGTATATCACACGTACACAACCACACTAGGCCCCAATTACTATTGTTTGTACCCCTAAAAGGCTAGGAGTAGGGGGAGTATGGAACAGGCAGCACCCTCAAACCTTCAGAAGTATGAGATGAACCCCAACAACTTGGAAAGGTGGATCTCTCTCACACGTACCAACACAGACTATCCCCCAATTTAACTGATCCCCAAAGGTTTTTGATTAAATAGCGGAATAGAAAATATGATCCCAAAAAAGTGTATGTATATCACACGTACACAACCACACTAGGCCCCAATTACTATTGTTTGTACCCCTAAAAGGCTAGATGAGGAGTAGGGGGAGTATGGAACAGGCAGCACCCTCAAACCTTCAGAAGTATGAGATTGTGTTCACTGTACCCCACAAAGATTGAGTTCACTGCACCCCACAATGATTGTGTTCACTGCACCCCACAAAGATTGTGTTCACTGCACCTCACAAAGATTGTGTTCACTGTACCCCCCAAAGATTGTGTTCACTGCACCCCACAAAGATTCTGTTCACTGTACCCCACAAAGATTGTGTTCACTGCACCCCAAAAAGATTGTGTTCACTGCACCCCAAAAAGGATGTTGTTCACTGCACCCCAAAAAGGATGTTGTTCACTCCACCCCAAAAAGATTGTGTTCACTGCACCCCACAAAGATTGTGTTCACTGCACCCCAAAAATGATTTTGTTCACTGCACCCCAAAAAGGATTTTGTTCACTGCACCCCAAAAAGGATGTTGTTCACTCCACCCCAAAAAGATTGTGTTCACTGCACCCCAAAAAGATTGTGTTCACTGCACCCCACAAAGGATTTTGTTCACTGCACCCCAAAAAGATTGTGTTCACTGCACCCCAAAAAGGATGTTGTTCACTGCACCCCAAAAAGGATTTTGTTCACTGCACCCCAAAAAGATTGTGTTCACTGCACCCCACAAAGGATTTTGTTCACTGCACCCCACAAAGATTGTGTTCACTGCACACCAAAAAGGATTGTGTTCACTGCACCCCAAAAAGATTTTGTTCACTGCACCCCAAAAAGATTGTGTTCACTGCAGCCCAAAAAGATTGTGTTCACTGCAGCCCAAAAAGATTGTGTTCACTGCAGCCCAAAAAGATTGTGTTCACTGCAGCCCAAAAAGATTGTGTTCACTGCAGCTCACACACAGAAAAATGGATGTGGATCACTGACACCTGCCTATCTCCAATCCCACACCACACAGCAATATCGATTGTAGTTTGTAGAACACAGTTTCCCTAAAATTCAGCAGACTCTGTCCCTAACAGGATTGAGAAGAGATCGTAGATCAGGATTGAGTGCAGACCCCACCCCCCACACAGCAATATCGATTGTAGTTTGTAGAAGACACTGACCCTATAATTCAGCAGACTCTATCCCTAAAATGCCTACAACTCGCCCTGCCTAAACACTCCGACCTGTCCCTCAATTCTATCCGGACACAAATGGTTTTTTCCTGCCTATCTTTCCCTAATCAGCAGCCAGCACGTTGATGTGTGCTCTGTCCCTGAATCTAAGCAGCATAATGACGCCGCTGCGGCTGCCTCGAACTTATAAAGACTTGGTCACATGCTTCAGACGGCCAATCACAGCTACTGAGACATTTGCAGGCATGGCTGGGATGGCTTAAGGCACACCAGTTAAACGATTGTTGATTGGCTGTTGAAAGCCCGCCATGAAAAGAGCGCCAAAGCATGCAAAACCCGGAAATAAAACGACCGAACACGGATTTTTACCCGAACATACAGTAAAGTGTCCGTGTCCGTGTTCGGGTACAAAAAATCCAATTATTCGGTACGAACACGAATAATACAGTCCGTGTTCGCTCAACACTAATGGTGAACAATAAAACACAGTAACAATAAAACATTACAAAATAATAGAATACAGTACAGTAAAATAGTAGAATGGTGGTAGCTGCAAAGCAACTCTGGTTAACAATGATAAACAGTAACAATAAAACATTACAGTATAGCAGTATATTATAGAGTACAGTAAGAACAGAACATTTAGAGCTTTTTTAAATTTTTAAAATTTTTATTTATTTATGTTTTTGTAACTTTTTTTTTACACTTTTTTTGTAACTATAAAAAAACGTTAAATGTTCCAGGCTGGGGTCTCTCAAAATTCAAATGCCATCAAACATCTTTCGAGACCCTGTGTGAAAGTGTACCCTATACTCAGGGCCGGTGCAAGGATTTTTGACACCCTAGGCGAAACCTCATTTTGCCGCCCCCTTGGCTCCGCCCATTGTATCCGCCCCATTGGCTCTGCCCAGGCTCCACCTCCTTTGCCCTCCACATGTATACCTCCCCTTTTTAATGACTGCTACCATTTTGCATACAACACTTTACTAGACCAGCTAATTTTAAAGTAGTTGATTTTAATTGTAAACATTTTCTCATATGCAAAACATAACTTAGCAGTTCACACTATTGCGATGCGGGAACACTGCAAATCTACTGCGTGTTCCCGCATCGCATTCACAGCACAGGCAGTTCACACTGCCATATGCGATATGCTGGGGGTGTCAATTCAAAGTTAACGACACCCCCAGATCAGATCGCATATTGCAGTGCAATCTAAGTCTGACAGTTCGCACATGAATCGGATCGCACTGGTTTGAACCACCATGCGATCCGATTCTGCTGTGGACAAAAAAAGGGTCCTGTGCGAGTTCAATGCGATTCAGATGTGAATTCAGCCATAAAATCTGTATGGCGGAATTTGCATCGCACAGACATCGCATGTGATTTGCAGAGCAGTGTGCTCCGAATCACATGCAATGTCTGTCATCGCAATAGTGGGAACTGGCACTAAAATTACATGCGATGTCTATGTGGTGTGAATTAAGCCATGCAAATTGTATGGCTGAATTCAAATCTGAATCGCATTGAACTCGCACAGGACCCTTTTTTTGTCAACAGCAGAATCGGATTGCATGGTGGTTCACACTAGTGTGATCCGATTCCTGTGTGAACTCTCAGTTTGCACGGCGATATGCGATCTGATCTGGGGGTGTCGTTAACTTCTAATTGATACCCCCAGCGTATCGCATATGGCAGTGTGAACTGCCTGTGCTGTGAATGCGATGCGGGAACCTGCAGTAGATTCGCAGCGTTCCTGCATCACAATAGTGTGAACTGGCACTATGTGTGTGACGCAGGAATGCTGCAAATATGCAGTGTGTTCCCGCATAGCATCCGCATAGCATCCGCACATCTGGCAGTTCACACTGCCATATGCGATACGCTGGGGGTATCAATTAAAAGTTAACGATACCCCCAGTTGCAATCGCATATCGCAGTGCGATCTGCAAGTTTGCACAGAATCGGATTGCACAAGTGTGAACCACTGTGCGATCTGATTCGGATGCGGCTCAAAAAAAGCCTCCTGTGCGAGTTTGCTGCGAATTCAGCCATACAAAGTGTATGGCTGAACTCGCATCCACACATGAGATCACATGTAATGAAGGAGCAGTGCGCTCTGAATTACAGGCGATCTTGCAAACCGCACAAGTGTGAACTGGCATTCAGTCTGCAGACTGCAGGTTGAACAAAAATAAAGTACTGTATATGGCCAGCTTTACTGAAATCAGATGTCTAACTTAATAGCAGTCAGAAGTAACCACCGTAACACCCTCCCCCCTGGCCCCCGGATAGCTTCTAATTCTAAACCAGGATCTTAAACCAGGATCTTTTAGGATAGCTTCTTAACCACTTAAGCCCCGGAGGATTTGGCTGCTAAAGGACCAGGGGTTTTTTTGCGATTTTTTACTGCGTGACTTTAACGGACAATTGCGCGGTCGTGCGACGCTGTACCTAAACGAATTTGACGTCCTTTTTTTCCCACAAACAGAGCTTTCTTTTGGTGGTATTTGATCACCTGTGCGATTTTTTGATCACGCGCTATAAACAAAAAAAGAGCGTAAATTTTGCAAAAATAACAATATTTTTCACATTTTTTTATATGAAATTCCCCAAAAAAAAAAGTAAAAATCAAAATTTTTTAACATTTTTCGGCCAATTTGTTTTATGCTACCTATGTTTGGTAAAAAAAATCGCAAAAAGCGTATTTTGATTGGTTTGCGCAAAAGTTATCGCGTTTACTAACAAAGGGAAAGATTTCTGTCATTTTTGGTGTTTTTTTTTTAACGCGTAATGGCGGCGATCTGCGATTTTTTTTTCGGTACTGCGACATTGCGGCGGACAGATCGGACCCTTGACTGACATTTTTGACACTTTTGGGGTTACCAGTGACATTACTGCAGTAATCAGTGCTATACATATGCACTGTTACTGCAAAAATGACACTGGCAGGGAAGGGGTTAACTTTATTGGACAGGGAGGGGTTAAGTGTGTCCTAGGGGCGTGATTCTAACTGTGTAGGGACATTCCTATTGGTGTAAAAGCAAAGATCAACCGTTCTACATAGTAGAACGGTCAGATCTTCACTTTTACACAGGGAGAACTGACAGGCAGCTTGTTTACACAAGCTGCTCTGTCTTTCTCCCTTCACAGGAGCGATCGCAGTGTGACTGGCGGACATCGAGTCCGCCGGTCACACGCACTGACTTGCCTGTGAATGAGCCGCGGCGGGCGCGCGCCTCGGCGGGCGCGCGCCCGCCCGCGATAGGCTCGCAAGTCAGTGACAGGCGAGTGACGTACCGATACGTCACTCTGCCTGGCCGGGGCTGACCGCCGCAGTATATAGTCGTGCGGCGGTCGGCAACCGGTTAAGTGCCGGTTCACATATGTGCAGCTGCGGCGATCGCATGTAATATCGGAGCGCACTGCTCCTTCATTACATGTGATCGGCTGAGCAGTGCGAATTCAGCCATACACTTTGTATGGCTAAATTCGCACTGCACCTGCAGCAAAGTCGCACATGACCCTTTTTTTTAGCCGCATCAGAATCGAATCGCACAGTGGTTCACACTTGTGCGATCCGATCCTGTGCGAACTGTAAGATCGCACTGCGATATGCGATCAAACTGGGGGTGTCGTTAACATTACATTGACACCCCCAGAGTATCGCATATGGCAGTGTGAACTGCCAAGGGTGCGTTTGCGATGCGGGAACAGGCTACAAATTCGCAGCCTTCCCGCATCGCACAAGTGTGACCCGAGCCTGAACCAGGATATTGTAACAGTATGTAGAAAACATATTTTAAATGATGATTCTATGAGTTGAGTCCTCCAGCCAGGCTCCAGCACGCACCTTCCACTCGTTTCTTGCTTTGGTTTCTCCTCCTCGGGTCAGTTCGTTGCTGGCTTGCTGCTCTCTCAACAGCATAGACTCCACACTCCATGCTTCTCCTCTCTGCCGCCTCTTCTCCCCACTCCCAGACCCCCACGCTGGCTGCACTGACACGCCCAGTCCCTCTGATATGTGAAGTGATTGATGATATCACTTCACAGCTTAGCACAGGATAGGAGAAGAGGACGGACCTACGGGAGCCGAGGTTTACATCTGGAGGGAGGAGGGGGAGGAGGGGGGTGAGTGAGAGAGATAGTGACAGAGACAGACTGTCACAGACATCAGACAGCAGCGGACCGACTGTTCACAGGACACGGTGATGACACTTGCCGAGTTGCCGATCACAGTGCGCCTGTCAGTAATTGATAGATTATACAGAGACCAGAGCGGCTCGCTGCTGCACAGCACAGGGGAGAGGGAGGGAAGAGACTGAGAAGGGGAAAGGAGGGCGCCCTTGGCGGCAGTGCGCTCTAGGCAGCTGCCTAACTTGCCTAGTGGTAGCGCCGGCCCTGCCTATACTAATACTCTACTAGTGTGTGGAGTAGCGAAAGAAACAGTCCCCGATGCAGAGACCAGGTTGGCCCAGACAGGAAAGACAAAAAAAAGTGGGTGTCGTGCCTATATCTTAATTTTCTACAGATACGACATCTTCTTTGGGGTGCTCTTTGGGTTGGGAAGGACATCCGGAAAATGTCTCTCATGCAGCCGGCTCACTACATCTGGATTGTGAATTTGAGCCACAGGACCTTCTGGATACAGAAGGGCTGTGATGATCTCTTCCTTAAATTTTAGGAAGGATCCACTTCTTCTTGAGGCTTTGTATAGCACATAAGCGTTCAACAGAGCCAGTTGGAATAAGTATACAGACAAATACAGACACTTTCTTGTACCAGCGTCTGGCCTTACAAGCAATTAAGTAGGGTGCCATCATCTGGTCGTTGAAGTCCACCCCTTTGATGTCAAGGTTGTATTCCTGGACACAGAGGGGCTTCTCAACAACACCAGTCGCCATTGCAATTTGGACTGCCGTATCTGCGTGAATGGTGGACAGAACAAAAACATTCCGTGTGTCCCTCCACTTCACTGCAAGCAATTTATTACACTTCAAGCAGGCTCTCCCCCCCTGTCGAAGTCAGGAATCTACAAGCCGTTGGGGGAAGCCCTGGCGATTAGATCGCACTAGGGCTGCAACTAACGATTATTTTAATAATCGATTAGTTGCCGATTATTTTTTTGATTAATCGATTAATCGGATAAAATCATAAAAAAACTCAATATGCCTTTTTTTTTCATTTATTTAAAATAATAATGAACAAACAGAGTGTTAGTGCCGGTTCACACTTGTGCGGTTTGCGAAATCGAATGTAATTCGGAGCGCACTGCTCCTAAATTACATGCGATCTCATGTGCGGATGCGAGTTCATCCATACACTTTGTATGGCTGAATTTGCAGCGCAACCACAGCAAACTCGCACATGAGGCTTTTTTTGAGCCGCCTCAGAATCGGATCGCACAGTGGTAAGTGGTTCACACTTGTGCGATCTGATTCTGTGCGAACTTGCAGATCGCACTGCAATATGCAATCGCAACTGGGGGTGTCGTTAACTTTTAATTTGCACCCCCTGCATATCGCATATGGCAGTGTGAACTGCCAGATGTGCCGATGCGATGCGGGAACACGCTGCATATTCGCAGCGTTCCCGCATCGCACAAATGTGAACTGGCACTAAGGCCATCGCATCCGCACATCTGGCAGTTCACACTGCCATATGCGATACGCAGGGGGTGCAACTTAAAAGTTAACGACATACCCAATTGCGATTGCATATTGCAGTGCGATCTGCAAGTTCGCACAGAATCGGATCGCACAAATGTGAACCACTTACCACTGTGCGATCCGATTCTAAGGCTGCTCAAAAAAAGCCTCATGTATGGCTGAACTCGCATCCGCACATGAGATCGCATGTAATTTAGGAGCAGTGCGCTCCGAATTACATGCAATCTCGCAAACCGCACAAGTGTGAACCGGCACTTATACCAAAACTTTTTTTTTTTTTTTAATTAAGCTGTTATATACTGTAAATAATATAATAAATGCTTATCTAGATAAAAGAGTTAATATTCCTTATAAGGTGCAATATTACAATAGAAAAATAAGTGAATAAAAACGTCCATGTCAGCCATAGATATGAAATAGGGAGCAAATAAAGACCCCCTATATGTGCTATATGGACGTTTATAATCACTTTTTTTTCTATTATAATATTGCACTTTATAAGGAATATTAACTCTTTTATCTGGATAAGCTTTTATTCTGTTTTTTGGCAGGCTGCATTGCATGGAATGGACATTGTAACTAGTACTAAGCTCGGCACTCACGTTTTGCTGCTTCTCCCTCAGCTCGATATGACTCACTCCTTCACTCACTGACTCAGCAAGAAGGCAGAGAGGAAAGGAGGAGGGAGGAGGGAGGGGGGAGGTCACGGAAGTGCCGAGCTGTGAGAGAGACAGAGAGGGCACACTGCTGCTTCACAGAGCAGACGGAGCTCGCTGACTGTCGGGGAATGTCAAGAATGCAGCACAACTAATCGACGGAGCAACTAATCGATAATGACAATCGTTGACAACGATTGTCATTATTGATTATTATCGATTTAGTCGATTAGTTGTTTCAGCCCTAGATCGCACAGTGCCACATTCCAGAATCAAAGAGGTGAGTAAAAAGTGGCACGCTTGTGTAATAATTGTCCACATATAAATGGTACCGCTTTCCGAATAAGGGTGACACCAAGTCCTAAACAATCTTGCCGCTTCTCCCTATGTAGTTTGGCCAGTTGGGGGGCTCCACATTGCTATCTTCTCCCTCGTAAACCCGGAAACTACATGTATAGCCTGTTGCCCTGTCACAGAGCCTATACATCTTAACCCCATATCTGGCATGCTTGCTGGGGAAAAACTGTTTGAAAACAAGGTGGCCTGAAAATGTAACCAGGGACTCATCAGAGCAGACAGCTTGTTGGGGCGCATAGGCTGCAAACTTTTGGTTGAAGTGATTTACGAGGGGCCTAATTTTGTGGCGATCAATTGATCGGCATATAAATTGCTTTGGTCCACAATAGATCTGTGTATGAAGAAAATGGTCACACACCACCAAGGGATCCAATGAAGAAAAATTCCTTTGTTCACATAAGTGGTACAAAGTACACCAGCATAGGAAAGCAGACGCATTTCACATGAATGCTACGTACTTGTTCAGTAGTATTCATGTGAAACGCGTCTACTTTCCTACCCTGCTGTATCTTGTAACACTTATGTGAATAAAGGAATTTTTCTTCATTGTATTCCTTGGTGGTGTGCGACCATTTTCTTCATACAAGCTTCTCCCGGTGGCGAGCCGAAGTTCAGCACCCACTTTGGATTGTGAATATTGACTGGCCTGAGCGGTGTTATCCTTCTTCACACAATAGATCTGTACAGATCTTCCGTGAAAAACAGCTCATAAAAATCAAGGGGAGTAAAATTGGCTGTTTCCACCTGAATTCCAGGTTGGCCAGTTAATGAGGGAAATACGGGCGCTGAAAACGTGGTAGGCTCCCAATTTGCAAGCGCATCAGGAAGGACACTATGGGCTCTACGGGTCTGTCTTCAAACTATTGTTGGCTGTGGGACACTACTTGTGCTAGCCACCACCGCACCAGCTTGAACTGCACTTATGGGACTTGCCACGTCACCAAATGTTACTGCAGTGCTGGTTTGACTACGACCAGGATGTACTAGGCCGTTGGTGCTTGCCAGTTCACCAGAATGTTGAGCATCAATAGTACCGACACTATGCTGCATACGAGAACCCTGTGATTGTTGCACCTCAGCAACAGAAGAACGGGGCTGGGTACGCCTGACCTTAGCAGGGACCACTACTCTGTTGTCAGAGCTTTCTACAGGTTTGAATACTGACCTTGATTCTGACAGTGAGGCTTCTTCATCACTCTCATCTCTCATGCTGAGCATCATGTAGGTAAAAAATCACCTGGTTGGTTGTCAAGGACTGTTTGAACTGCTATCAAAAAATGTAACTGCTCGTGCTAGCAGAGATCAGGCCTGACTCTGCTAACGCTGTGGTTTAGTGTGCTGTGTACTGGAAGTGACAGTAATCTGCTGAAACTGCTCTTCTTGGGGGCTGGGTGGAGGGGCTAAATGCAGGTGATGCCAGGTGTCGGGGCTGATTCTGCTAATGCTGCATTTTGAGAACACTATACTAAACTATTGGGGACGCTAGTATAGTCCTGATCTGCTCAAAGATATTGATCCGTTCAGACACTATACTAGTAATGGAGGTGTTTAGTGTGTGTGTGTCACTGGCAATTAAAGGGTTAAAAATGTTTACTAAATAAGCGGCGGGCAATCTGACGCTGTCCTGGATTGATAACTAACGTAATACAGTGATTAGAAAAAAGATCTGTACACTATATTAGTGACATTGTGATAGGGCAATAAAGGGATTAACTGGGGTTGATCAGGGGGTTACATCTTTTTTAGGGGATATATGGTGGGTGCCCTAAACCTATCTGGGTACACTAACTGTCTCTCACACTAACTTGTGTCAAAAGTGACACTAATACAGTGATCAGTAAATTATCTGTATACTGTATACAGTGACACTGTGACAGGGAGTGAAAAGGTTAATGGGGGGGCTGGTGAGGGGGTGACAAATGTGCCTATGTGTACTGGTGTCAGTGTAGTACTTGTGTACTCACTGTCTGATGTTCTCTCCCCTTGTGCTGGAACCAAAAAGGGCTCCAGGAGAGAAGATTGCATTATTTCCTGTGCCTTTGTTTACATTACACAGGCACAGGACATTCTGCAATTGGCCATAACCGATCGTCAGGTCCAGGCCAAAAATCCTTGGCCTGGACCTGATTACTAATTGGTTCTGAACCAAATCAGCACATCATGGGGATGCGGGCGCACCCCCTACATAGCTAGCAACAGTCCAGTTTTTCCCGGGACAGTCCCGGTTTTCAGACCCATGTGCCGGTCTGTTCGTGTCCCGGGAAAAATCACAGGAAATTGGCTTTATCCTGGGTGACCTATGTTCACCGACACAGTGATAGCCGAAGAGAAAATATAGCCGCGGGACCTCCCTCCGGCTAGCAGGTCACTTCCTTGTGTACAAAGAAGAGGGGAGGGGCCTCTAACCGGAGCAGCTAATCGGCTTCTCTCTTTAGTGCACAAGCAAAGCAATTCACTTGTACACTGAAGTCGATTAGCTGCCCGGGTTGGAGGCCCCCTTCCCTCTCCACTGTACACAAGGAAGTGACCTGCTAGCCAGAGGGAGATCCCGCATGGGCACCACAGAGCTCAGACGCCGCTTGCCCCCTCAATTCTGAATTGACATGTGCAGGGGGAGATGCGATGCTGCAGGCACCACAGCACAGTTGCAGGTGGTATAATTTTATATTCTGATCATAGACACCAGTTAAATTTACATTATGACAGACTAACCCTCCAGCTTGCCCTCCCCCTCAGCTATGCAAGATTTGTGATCAGATCCCTCTTGTTAGTTTGCTCACAATCGCTGCCATCATCTTCTGGGTACAGTGGCTTCTTTCATCAGCCATTGGTGGGCCATCTGCACACGTGCACTTGAGTTACATCGCCCCACGATCTGGCTCTGTCCTTATCGTCTTACAGATGGGTCAGGAGTTTTCACTGTATTGCACATCAACATAAATACTTGATAGAAGACAGGTTTTTTTTCCAAAAAGACACTTTCTAAAGTCTCTTCTACAAAAAAAAAAAAATAGGTAACTACTAAATGTTTTATTTTTATTAACCTTCAGTTTCACTTTAACCTCCTTGGCAGTATTCCCAAGTGTGGCTTGGGGGTGGAATATCAGTGCCATTAGCGATAACCCCGAGCCACACTCGGGGTACCGCCAGGGAACATCGCTGGATCCTGGAAGAGAGGTTACTTACCTTGTCCCCGGGATCCTGCGATGTATTGCTGCAGCATACTGCGGCCGGATCTTCCGCCTGATGCTGTCTGCCCCAGCTTCAGAGCGTCACGCCGCAGGGGGTGGAACCAGCGGCAAATTTGAAAAGTAAAACACACAAACACACTGATATACAGTGCCTTGCGAAAGTATTCGGCCCCCTTGAACTTTGTAACCTTTTGCCACATTTCAGGCTTCAAATATAAAGATATAAAACTGTAATTTGTTGTGAAGAATCAACAACAAGTGGGACCCAATCATGAAGTGGAACGAAATTTATTGGATATTTCAAACTTTTTTAACAAATAAAAAACTGAAAAATTGGGCGTGCAAAATTATTCAGCCCCCTTAAGTTAATACTTTGTAACGCCACCTTTTGCTGCGATTACAGCTGTAAGTCGCTTGGGGTATGTCTCTATTAGTTTTGCACATCGAGAGACTGGAATTTTTGCCCATTCCTCCTTGCAAAACAGCTCGAGCTCAGTGAGGTTGGATGGAGAGCGTTTGTGAACAGCAGTTTTCAGTTCTTTCCACAGATTCTCGATTGGATTCAGGTCTGGACTTTGACTTGGCCATTCTAAAACCTGGATATGTTTATTTGTGAACCATTCCATTGTAGATTTTGCTTTATGTTTTGGATCATTGTCTTGTTGGAAGACAAATCTCCGTCCCAGTCTCAGGTCTTTTGCAGACTCCATCAGGTTTTCTTCCAAAATGGTCCTGTATTTTGCTCCATCCATCTTCCCATCAATTTTAACCATCTTCCCTGTCCCTGCTGAAGAAAAGCAGGCCCAAATCATGATGCTGCCACCAACATGTTTGACAGTGGGGAATTGGATGGTGTGTTCAGGGTGATAAGCTGTGTTGCTTTTACGTCAAACATAACGTTTTGCATTGTTGCCAAAAAGTTTGATTTTGGTTTCATTTGACCAGGGCACCTTCTTCCACATGTTTGGTGTGTCTCCCAGGTGGCTTGTGGCAAACTTTAAATGACACTTTTTATGGATATCTTTAAGAAATGGCTTTCTTCTTGCCACTCTTCCATAAAGGTCAGATTTGTGCAGTATACGACTGATTGTTGTCCTATGGACAGAGTCTCCCACCTCAGCTGTAGATCTCTGCAGTTCATCCAGAGTGATCATGGGCCTCTTGGCTGCATCTCTGATCAGTCTTCTCCTTGTATGAGCTGAAAGTTTAGAGGGACGGCCAGGTCTTCGTAGATTTGCAGTGCTTTATGTTTGAAGCCTGAAATGTGGCAAAAGTTTGAAAAGTTCAAGGGGGCCGAATACTTTCGCAAGGCACTGTATATATATATATATATATATATATATATATATATATATATATATATATATATATATATATATATATATATATATAATATGTGTGTTTATAAATATACTTTAACTTTTTTATAGTTATTTATTATATTATAATTTATGATTTTGTGTTTCAAACTTTATCATACCCAAGATGTTATAAAGAACGCACAGTAAAAAAAAAATCATATGTAAATAGTTGGTTTGGGCTGCTCGTCCTTAAGAATTACATGCAAAATAATGGTACCACTTTCAGCACCTAAAATCGGAAACAATCATACCGCCAGGGAGGTTAAAGCAGAAAACCAGGCAAGTAGCTAGTTACAGAATTGGAATATATGAAAAGTTCCAACAGCCTGTAGTTCTCTTCAGCCAGCCTTGTGATCCAGACAGCCTAGCCATTAACTGGCTTCTTGTGTCAGCTGCCTGCTTATTGAACAGAGGTGATCATGCTGTTTCTTTGACCAGTGACCAGGCATAGTAGATTTACTGTAAACCTAGTCACTAAAATTTCTATCATATTTAATACTGATATAATTTAATTTTAAAAAAAGTTGTTTTAAATCTTGATAAATCTACACCTTTTGGGATCTTTCACATGTCAATCTCACCAGGTCCGGCTGTCAGTTCTTCTGGCTGACCTGATTGGATAGTCTATGCATTCCTATGGATTAGCGGGTGAAAATGCATTTGTATCAATTTACACCTGCCTACCTCCGGGTCTGATCAGCCCAGTCTAAAAAAAGAAAAAAAAAATGAAAAAGGACCACATCCTCTTTCATTTGGACGGATCGGATCTGAGGCAGCCGGGTGTAAATGAGACAGCGGAGTCTGTTTACACTCAGCCTCCTATAGAGCAGAGAGGGGTCTGTGCCTGTCCACTCTTCATAAATTGAGCGGACACAGACCTTTTATCTGCCCACTCTGCTCTGATCAGCAGGGGATCAGCTCACAGATTCCGTGCTGATCAGAATGGAAGGCGTACGTGTGAAAGGGCCCTTTATTAAAAGATGCAGCCATGATGGATCTTTTTCAGCCAACTCCTGCTATGAAGTGTCAACTGTCACCTGTCACCTTATTACATATGACCCTGGTGAAAACTACAAGCAGCCATGATGTCACATATTGCAAAGACATGGTACAGCAATGTCACTATTAGGAAGCTGGCCCAGAGCAATGGTGTGCATTTGACACTGGAGCAAAGGAAGATAGGAAATGGCTAAACCAGTATGGAAGAAGTAAGCAGCAAAAAAAGAGTAGAAAAGAAAATATGGCAAATGGTTAAAATATATAAGGCTTTATCAAGTAAATATTACTCAGTAAGGATTTAAATCTATTTAAGTGCCACAGAGAAAGCTACAAAGTAGGGCCAGCAAACAACATGATGTCTGCTTTAAAATGCAGAGCAAATTTTCATCTTTATAGAGCTCCAAACAAAAGTAATGTAGCACCCTCCTAGGTAGATGCTAGTAAGAAAGTATAGTCTTTGGCTGTCTGCCTATCAGAGGAGCAGCCTTTGGCCTTAAGTTTGAAATTCCCTTTTCAATTTCCTGTAATTCTCTCTTTATTGAGTTGACCCTATAATCTGATGAGAAGTGGGTGGAGATTAATTATGCGGAGTGGGTGGAGCTTCAGTGAAGTGGGTGTGATACGTAATTGATAGCTGTGCTGCAAAGTGTCCCTGGAAATTTTTTTCAAATGTTGGCAACTATGCCCCTACCCCCGCACGCGAGTTACATACAGTTATGATGGTTCGCGCAGCCGAGCCACATTGTCGCAGTAAAACTGCGGTGGGTGGTCGGCAACGGGTTAAAATAGTTTATTGTGGTGATACTATATGTTATAATTGATTTTGTTCTTATTTTAGCATTCCAGTTACAGATCCAAGCCCATAGGACAGATAAAGATTATATAATTTTATTTTACCATTTTAGTATTGTTTTTATAAATGTTCTTTTTTATGTTTTGTTAAATGTATAACCTAATAAAGAAAATAACTGCTTGTAAGATGTAATAATGTCATGTATTGATTTTAATAATCTTTTGTAATAGTTTTTATTTAGATCAGTTTTGTCTTAATGCACTATTTAGTGAATTGAGGTAAATTTTCAGAGAAATTGTAAAATATAGGCCAAAAAAACTGAACTAGAAATATTAGAATGGGGGATTTTTTTTTTTCTACTTCAGCCACTTTGGCTTAGGCCCCTTTCACACATGCTGTCCGTTTGTCCGTTTTTCATCCATCCGTTGACGGATGAAAAACGGACATCAATGTATCTCTATGTAAATATGGATGACAACGGATGATCATCAGTTAACATCCGTTTTCATCCACTTCCGTCAATGTCCGTTTTTTTGAACATATGAATGTACTATTTTTCATCCGTCAAAAAAAAAAAACGGATGAAAAATGGATGACAATGGATGAAAAACAGATGACAATGGATGAAAAACAGATAACTGACGAAAAACGGATGAAAAACGGATAACAACTGACGAAAAACTGATGAAAAACGGATAACAACTGACGAAAAACGGATGAAAAAAGGATGAAAAATGGACAAACGGACAGCGTGTGTGAAAGGGGCCTAATAACTGACGAAAAACGGATGACAACTGATGAAAAACGGATGAAAAATGGATGAAAAACGGATGGAAAACTGATACATTTTGACGTGACTGAACTGATGAACTGAACGGACGTATGTGTGAAAGGGGCCTTAGGTTTTGCAATTCTGACAATTCACCTCTCTTCACTTTTTAGTGAATAGATCCTACAAAAACTGAGACTTGCATAACTCTTGCTGTAGACTTGAAGGGCTCTTGCTGTAGGCTTGCAGGGCTCTTGCTGTAGGCTTGCATAACTCTTGCTGTAGACTTTCATAACTCTTGCTGTAGGCTTGCAGGGCTCTTGCTGTAGGCTCGCAGAACTCTTGCTGTAGGCTTGTAGGGCTCTTGCTGTAGGCTTGCAGGGCTCTTGTTGTAGGCTTGCAGGGCTCTTGTTGTAGGCTTGCAGGGCTCTTGCTGTAGGCTTGCAGAACTCTTGCTGTAGGCTTGTAGGGCTCTTGCTGTAGGCTTGCAGGGCTCTTGTTGTAGGCTTGCAGGGCTCTTGTTGTAGGCTTGCAGGGCTTTTGTTGTAGGCTTGCATGGCTCTTGTTGTAGGCTTGCATGGCTCTTGCTGTAGACTCACCACTGCAGCTTTGCTCTTGCTAGAGACTTGCCACGCAAATTTGCTATAAATTGGAAAAATGTTAACTAGATCTTGTGCTTCAAGTGCTATGCAAGTGTACAACTTGCCAGTGAAAATATGCAGTATGTTAACAGACCTACAACTCAATGCTGCCACAAATTTGTGGCAAGTTATCCTTGCTATCTGGGATACATACAACTTCTGAAATGTAAAGCCCCGTACACACGTACGGATCGTCGTCATACAAACGTTCGTCTTTTCTCCCCGGGATGTCGGTGTCTGTTGAAAAGTGCAAAGACAGCACAAGGACAGCACAAGAATTTTGTCCGCAGACTTCAGCTGACTGCAGAAGTGATGTCATGTAATGGTTAACTTTCCCTGTGTTTTTTATTTTCTGAGCATGCCCAGTCTTGCAAATCTGCGGTCTGTCGGCTGATTTCTGTAATGACAGGCGAACAATCGTCCGTTCTGGTGTCCGCAGACAAAAATTTTCATGTTTGCAAGAAAGACTCTTGTCCGCGGATTGTGCGCAGACAGCTGTCGGAGGCACCATACTAACACGCGTACAATCGGCAGATCTTTCGTCCGCCGACGTTTGTATGACGACGATCCGTACGTGTGTACGGGCCTTAACTGAGTAGACGTTATCCCAGATACCAAGGATAACTTCCCACAAATTTGCGGCAGTGTTGAATTGTACATTTGTTAACTTTCTACACATTTTCACTGGCAAGTTGAGCACTTGCAGACCACTTGATGCACAAGTTCTAGTTGACACTTTTCCAATTGGTAGCAAATTTGCAATGATGAGTCTACAGCAAGAGCTTTGCAAGTCAGTGCCCCCTGTGGTGGGATGACTAACGCACAACATAACTGAACCAGAACTTGCAGCAGACTTGCAGAATGTTTGCAAAGAAGGTTGATCTGGAGTCATGCAATACAGACTTGCTGCAATTGTGCAACAAACTTGTGAAGCCTGGCGAGTCCAGCAATAGCTTAGCAAGTCATTTTCATACCAGCAGCTCAATTGCTTGCTATCTGGGATGGGGTTGCTTTACTAAAAGTGGAGAGTAAAAAATCTGGTGCAGCTGTGCACGGTAAGCAATCAGCTTCTAACTTCAGCTTGTTCAATTAAGCTTTGAAAAAAAAACTGGAAGCTGATTCATTTTTATGCAGAGCTTCACCAGATTTTGCACTCTCCAGTTTTAGTAAATTAACCCCTATGTTTTCATAAAATTGTGAAATCTGCTAATCAGAGAACTGCAGTTCTGTTCCCACTGCAGTATCTGGGACATGAAGGGAGACAGGGGGAGATTTACTAAAACTGGTGCAGAATCTGGTGTAGCTGTGCATAGTAGGCAATCAGCTTCTAACCTCAGCTTGTTCAATTAAGCTTTGGCAATAAAACCTGGAGGCTGATTGGTATATATGCAGAGCTGCGCCAGATTTTGCACTCTCCAGTTTTAGTAAATAACCCCCAAAATGCTGTTCTCACAGCAGTCTGTTAGTTGGTAAAACTAAAGCACCTAACTGGAAAAAAAGTGAATGTTTGTAAATAGCCAACAGGAAAAATACGCTATCTCAGATTTTTTAATGTAACCAAACTGGGATTCACAAATACATCAATACATACCCATACACTTTAAACTTTGCAAGCTTTCACTGATGTCTCACAATCACAAAAGGTATACAAAACAGACCATCCACATTGCCAGAAATCGTTATGAGAGATCAAAAAGAAAAATCATCCATGAGGAAGACTATCCTACACAAAAAAATGTATACCCAGAGCAATTCCAGCAGCATGTATGGGTATAATTCTTACTAGTTCCTCATAGGCCACACTTATGTTATGCATGCTCTTGACATAAATGATGTAAATGAGAATGGCATACCACATGCCACGTGGCACACCATTCCCAATATATAGAGTCCGCCACCCACGTCCCGACCTACTAACACATCAGTGATGTGGGCTTTATGAAGGAGTAAATCTTCCCACTGATGCACTTCCAGGAAAACCCAGAAGTGATTTAATCTCAATCCCATCATGCGCACCGCTCGCATTGGAGCTGAAAAAATCTCATGCTGGATATCTATACTGATATGGACTGGGTAATGTGTTAGGAATGTAAGGATGCCACATTGTTTTATGGAAATGAAAATGATCAACCTACAGAGGGCTGAATTCAAAGACACCCCAAAAATCAAAGTGAAAAAAATGATACAGCAGGCTAATCCATTTTGCTGAAATTTTATTGCAGCAACTAAAATGGTACTCAGTGGTTTGTATGGCCCCCACGTGCTTGTATGCATGCCTGACAACATCTGGGCATGCTTCTAATGAGATGACAGATGGTGTCCTGGGGTATTTCCTCCCAGATCTGGACCAGGGCATCACTGAGCTCCTGAACAGACTGAGGTGCAACCTAGCGGCGTCTGATGGATCAAAACCTAATGTCCCTGAGGTGTTCTATTGGATTTAGGTCTGGCGAGCGTGGAGGCTATTCAGTGGTATTGATTCCTTCACCCTCCAGGAACTGGCTGCATACTCTCGCTACATGAGGCCTGGCATTGTCATGCACCAGGAGGAACCCAGGAACCACTGCACCAGTGTAGGCTCTAACTATGGGTCCAAGGATTTCATCCTGGTACCGAATGGCAGTCAGGGTGCCACTGTCTAGCTTGTAGAGGTCTGTGCATCCCTCCATGGATATGCCTACCCAGACCATAACTGACCCACTACTAAACCTGTCATGCTGAACAATGTTACAGGCAGCATAACGTTCTCCACAGCTTCTCCATACCCTTTCACATCTGTCACATGTACTTAGGTTGAACCTGTTCTCATCTGTGAAAAGCACAGGGTGCCAGTGGTGGCCCTGCCGATTCTGGTGTTCAATAGCAAATGCCAATCAAGCTCTACAGTGCTGGGCAGTAAGCACAGGGCCCACTAGATAATGTCGGGCCCTCAGGCCACCCTCATGAAGTCTGTTTCTGATTGTTAGGCCACTGGTATGAATGTCTGACCAGCAGCAGATCATTTTGTAATGCTCTGGCAGTGCTCATACTGTTTCTTTTTGCACAAAGGAGCAGATACCGGTCCTGCTGATGGGTTAAGGACCTTCCAGCTCTCCTAGAGTAACTGCCTGTCTCCTGGAATATCCTCCATGCTCTTTAGACTGTGCTGGGAGACTCAGCAAACCTTCTGGCAATGGCATGTATTGATGTGCCATCCTGGAGGAGTTGGACTGCCTGTGTAACCTCTATAGCAGGGGTCTTCAAACTATGGCTCTTCAGTTGTTCAGGAACTACAATTCCCATCATGCCTAGTCATGTCTGTGAAAGTCAGAGTTTTACTTTCAATAGATTTTTATTGAAGTTTTACAAAATACAAGAAATTAAACCATAGTCGTGTTCAACATGAATTAACCGCGACAGGATCATGAATAAGAGAATGCACTGGAACATGGATATGAAAATTCGCATACATGTAGACAGTATAAGTACATAAGATACTGCATAGGTACCAATATCAGAAGTCACATAAAAGACCCGTGACAATCCATTATAAGTGCATTTTACAGAACGAGAACCCAAACTTTAATTAAAGGTAGGGAGGGGAGGAAGGAAAATTGCCTGTAACGCAGACATTAACTAGGCGTAGGGGAGAAATATGGGCTTTGCAACCATGCCTGCCACTCCTTATAGAATTTTGGACCCTGAAATTTAGAGTAAGCATATGCCTTCTCCATAGAACATTGTAAGTTGACTAGCCGGATTGCTTCCGTGTGGGAAGGCGCAATGGGCTTTCTCCAGTGACGTGCTATGACCGTTTTGGCCGCCACTAGTATATGTACAGAGACTGTTCTTAGGGAGGGTGGGAAGGTATCCAGACCTAACGAGAGTAAGGCCAGGGCAGGGTTGGGGGGCCTGAGGATGCCAGTGGTGGTGGACAGAACCTCAAACATCTTTCTCCAGAAACTGGATATGCCTTTGCAGGACCAGAAGATATGTAATAACGACCCTACTTGATCGCAATTGCGCCAGCACAATGGGGTCTGGGAGTCAAAGATTTTTGAAAGTCGATACGGTGTCAAGTACCATCGGGTGAGAAGTTTTTGGAATTGTTCCCAGTGATTCACACATTGGGTGGATTTGTAAGAACAGCGTATAGCAATCTTCCATTGTGCCTCCGAGAAAGACGCTTGAAGTTCCCTTTCCCAAGCTAACATATGTGGAGATTTCAAAAGGGTCAGATTTTGGCCTATGAGATTATAAAACAGAGATATGCCTTTTGTGGAGGGCGAGGGGGACGTGAGGAATTGCCATACTTGTATGGGGACATCAATTGTGGGAGGGGGGTATTTGCGCACGAAGCTCGCCAGGCTATTATAGGTGAAGCGTGCTTGCGGGGGCAGGTTGAACTCTAACCGAAGATTCTCAAAGGGTTTAAGGGAGTGAGATTGTAGGAGCTGGTCGATCGTGCTAATGCCAGCTGCCTGGAGCGCGGAAATGTTGGTGTATGGAAGTAGTATTTCTAGTGTAGTTATTGGAAGTGGAACACGTTTGCATACAGCGGTGGGCGGCAGTCGTGCGAGGAGGGAGCGCCAGGATTCTAATGTGGCTTGTGTGGGTAAAGGCAGAGACTTGGCATCCAATGGTTTCCACTTGTCTGCTAGTAGTAGAGTAGAAAGGGTGGTAACCTTGGATACGGTCGATTCGACAGAAACCCATGGAGTAGTGGGACTTTCTGCAAACCAGTGTCGCAGTGCTGCTAAGCGGGATGCATCGCAATAGTTAAGTATATCAGGGAGCCCCAAGCCACCTATCAAACTGTGTTTGATCATATGAGAATGCGCACATCTAGCCCTTTTCTTTTGCCATATGAATGCATGTAGTATTTTAGTCAGGGGACGTATATTTTTCTTAGGGAAGGGGATGGGTAGGGTGCGGAAAATGTACAGAATTTTAGGTAAACAGACCATTTTGAACGCTGCTATGCGACCCATCCACGATAGTTCTACCTTCTTGAGTTTGGCCACATCCGAGGCAATGGATTTAAGGAGGGGGGACAAGTTGGCAGAGATCATGTTAGAGGTAGGGAATGTTAAGTCTATACCTAAGTAGTGTATGGGTTGGGTGGACCACGTATACGGCAGAACAGTTTGCAGGTGAGAGCTGGCAGTTGGATGGACTCCCATATTCAGTATTACCGACTTACTAAAGTTGACCTTATAATACGAGATCTTACTGAAGGATTGCAGGATGTCGTGAGTGGCAGGTAAGGAAACTATAGGGTTGGTGAGGCTAAGAATGACGTCATCTGCAAAAAGTGTGACGACATGGTGGGATCCGGGGAATTTAAATCCTGATACTAGTGGGCTCTGCCGTATTTGCGCTGCTAATGGTTCAATTAGGAGGTTAAATATCAGGGGGGAAAGTGGACATCCCTGACGTGTCCCGTTTGAGATGGAAAACGGTTTAGAGAGTGTGCCAGCTGACATCACTCTGGCGGAGGGGTTCGAATATAACGTGAGGATGGCAGACACGATGGGACCAGAGAAGCCGAATTTTTGTAGGACTGCTCGCATGTAACCCCAGTGAACTCGGTCGAACGCCTTCTCTGCATCAATAGATAAGAGCAGAGAAGGCGTCCGAGTGCGCTCCGCATAATGTATCAGGTTTACTACACGCCTGGTGGCGTCCGGAGCTTGTCGACCCTGGACAAATCCCATTTGGTCGTCCCCTACTAGGGAAGGTAAAACTTTGGCTAGGCGATTCGCTATGATCTTCGCGTAAATTTTTACATCCGAGTTCAACAGAGAGATTGGCCTAAAGTTCGCCGGGGTGTTGGGAGGTTTCCCAGGTTTAGGCAGGGTGGTAATGTGGGCCTGTAACATTTCAGCGGGCAGAATTCCTGTGTCTATAGCTTGTGCGAAGAGTGTCAACATATGTGGGGAGATGATATTTTGCATGGCTGTGTAATATTCATTAGTCAGGCCGTCAGGCCCCGGGGACTTGTTGGACGGCATTGATTTGATAGTTTTGGATAATTCTGAGGGGGCAATGGGGCTATTGAGGAAGGAAAGCGTTTCCGGCGAAAGTGACAGGAGATGTAAGTGTTGAAGGAAAGCTTGTATGTCAGTGTCTGTGGGTTGCGGTGTGGAATTATCTGCATTCAAATTATACAGGGCGCTGTAATAGTCCGCAAAGGCGTCGGCTATTTTTTGGGGGTGGACGTGCCTCTCGTTAGTGTGTGGATGTTGGATGCTGTCTATTTTTGATTTAAGCCGCCTAGCTTTAAGTCGTGAGGCCAGAAATTTGCCGGCTTTGTTGTGGGAAGAGTAGTAGTTAACACGAACCCGCGCTAGCAGTTTATCATGCTGCTCAGTCAGCAGTCTGCGGAGATCCGAACGGAGAGACGTCAGTCGGGAGGCATGTGTGGGGGAAGGGGAAGACTTATTTAGCACATCAAGGGAACGGATTTCTTCCGTTAGGCGCAGGAGGGCAGAGTTGTGCCTTCTTTTTATTCGGGAGCCTAGTTGGATTAAAAGTCCTCTTATGAACGCCTTATGCGCGTTCCAAAGGGTGGAGGGGGAAACTTCTGGCGTGTGGTTTAGGTGGAAAAACTCCTGTAGGTTCGTTCGTAGATGTTTTAGGGTGTCAGGGTCCGAGAGTAAGGAGTTGTTGCATTTCCAAATAAAGGTGGAGGTGGCGGGTGGGCTGGTGGATAGGGTCATATGGACAGCGGCGTGATCTGACCAGGTGATGGAGGAGATGGAAGAGTCAACAAGGAGTGGTAGTGTGGCAGAGTCGACTAAAAACATGTCAATCCTGGAGTACGTGTTGTGGCTTGCAGAGAAGAAAGAGTAATCCCTCTCCTCTGCGTGTTGGTATCTCCAAACATCGTGGAGCCCTTCTGAGTGCAATAAAGCGGCTAGAGAGGGAAGTTTAGAATGTGGCCTAGCCGAGGAGTCTAAGGCATGGTTGGCTACGAGATTAAAGTCCCCACAAATTATCAATTTACCTGACCTTAGTTTCATAACCTTCGAAAACAGTTTACGCAGAAAGGATAGCTGACGTACATTGGGGGCATATACGTTAACTATGGTATATACACAGTTATCTATAGTGCAATTAACAATCAGATAGCGGCCTTCCTTGTCCTCCACCATTCTGGAAAGGGAGAAGGACAAGGAGTTACTAAAAGCCAACATCACACCTCTTTTTTTTGCATTAAACGAAGCATGAAACACATGTGGGTAATCCGGGTGAGTACATCGTGGAGCATTTCCCAGGAGAAAGTGGGTTTCCTGTATTGCTAAAACGTCCGCCTTAGCTGAGCATGCCTCCTTCCACATCGAGTGGCGTTTCGCGGGGTGGTTCAACCCCTTAGCGTTCATGGACAGAAAGTTAATAGGCATCGGAGGTCATAAAGGGGACCAGGATTAACGTGGATGTCTCAGCGGCATAGGGACGTAAGGAGCAAGGGAAGAAGTAGGGGGGTCTGATCCCGCCCGTGTAGGGGCCCATGTGTGTAGAAGGGGGCAACAAAATTGTACCTGAGGCGTTTTTCCCGATCGTCGGAAGGCAGGGCCCACTCGAGGCCTTAGGAGAGGTAGTCTTGGATGTTCTGCGTTGACAGTGGCTCGGGTGGTTGATGGAGGAAGGCACAGTGCGGCTAGTTGTTCGGAAGCTGCGGAGGAGGGTGAAACTGCATGTATACAAAAAGTAAGGCACAGTCACTTGCACGGCACGGTTAGCGATGAAGGATCCATCTAAACAATAAAACAAAAGGGACGAACAGACACACAAACATATAACAGGTAAAAAAGACATGGCCCACCGGGGCCAAGTGGGTAGCAGGAGCTACAAAATTTACAGGGGGGTAAAGAGCACGGTGAAGGGTGCTACTTTAAGGCAAGCAAGGAGGGCCGGGCATGCCCGGTAATGGTGAACTGTGAGTGTCACTTGTGGCGGCTGCGAGATCTTGAATTTCTTGATGCCACCTGCCATTCAGGTTGCACGCGGGGTGGCAGCGGAGGCAGAGCAGGGGCAGATGAGGATTCAGGGGCATCGGGTACAATACCCCATTGGCGAAGAACCCGTAATCCTTGGTCCATGGTGGTGACTTGCGTGTTCGAGCCTTGGTGGGTTATACACAGTTTTGCGAAAGTCAGAGTTTTACAATGCCTCATGGGTAATGTAGTTCCAGACATCCCAACCTCTAAAAACTCATTTCAGGGAGGTGGCACTCCGCACCACCGTTATTAAAAACATATTTTTATTTGTGGACACAGCAGTCCATTCATTTGAATGGGCTGCCCTGCCTGTGCAAATGCAGCATGCAATTCCTGTCTTATTAACATGGAGACTGTAAGCTCACACCTACACTGCACAGGTGTCAGATAACTTTCCCCCTGGTAAAAGGTCAGGAATATGGATGGTATTAATGAGTGCTATAAAAGGGGGCACAGGGTTCTAGAAGCTTCCTGTTATTCTTTTATTTCTACTGGAGAAAAACGCTTTCTCTTTCTCTCACTGCAGGAAGAGTCACAGTTTTATGAGCCAGTGTCCAGCCTTCTCCCCAGATCACAACTGCAGCTCCATCCCGCACACGCACTATACAGAAAGCCGGGATGAAGTTTTAAGCCCCGTGCACACGTACCGATCGTCGGCCGACAGAACGTCCTACAAATGTTCGCGGCTGGTGTGTTTGTTGTTTGTCTGTTGAAAAGTGCTCAAAACTTGCCCAGGACATTTGTCTTCCGACAGAAAATGACGTCACTACGTTCCACGCACGTTCGCCGCTACAAAAGAGGAAGTGAGTGTTTGGCCGTGACCCTTCTGGGCATCTCGCGCTGATTTCGGTAGCATTTGTTTGGTTGACGACATTTCGCTATTTTCCGAAACATCGTTCGAGAATTTATTATGGCGACCGTGAATTCGTCCGTTGCTGTCGTTAGTGTTGGAGTTTTGGCTCTGAGACGACGTACGAGCAATAGGAAGAAGAAGCGGACCTCCTGGACGAAAAATTGGTTGCTTAACCGTGATCAATTTTCTCATATGTCCTTGCTGAGGGAGCTCCAGGAAAATAATCCTGATGACTTCAGGAATTATTTGAGGATGACGGATCCCATCTTTTACCGTCTTCTTGCCCTGGTGTCCCCCTATATTCTGAAGCAGGATACTTGTATGCGGCTTGCAATTACTCCTGAGCAAAGGTTAATTGCGACGTTGAGGTATCTTGCAACAGGGAGAAGCCTGCAGGATCTGAAGTTCACCACAGGCATCTCCCCCCAAGCACTTGGAGTCATCATCCCTGAGACCTGCTCTGCCATCATCAAGGTCTTGCAGAAGGACTATATCAAGGTATGTTTGATTT
This sequence comes from Pelophylax lessonae, assembly GCF_965119305.1. Classification (NCBI taxonomy): domain Eukaryota; kingdom Metazoa; phylum Chordata; class Amphibia; order Anura; family Ranidae; genus Pelophylax; species Pelophylax lessonae. The sequence continues at coordinate 596,657,855 of NC_138770.1, read as the reverse complement.
TTTACATTACATTACATGTATTACTAGTTTCACCCGAATTATGATGTTTTTGGATGTACAGCAATTGACACAGGCCATTATTTGTAAACTACCCTCTGTCCGCATGCACATAGTAGTAAAGATGTAGATTATCTTTAACCATTTGTAAAATTACCCACTAACCACCCCACCATTCTCTCCTATGTGTCCCTAAACGCATTGCCTGTTAACAGTATGTCGAATTTTTCTAATTTTATTGCTTTCCCTCAAACAATTATTCCTTGGCCAATGTTTTAGTACCTAGTTAATGATTTATCTAAAATACATCAGTCCATCCATTCCCACCTATGATTCTGTATGTTTATGTAATGATGTTAAAACCTTCACTGACCACAAGCCCTTATTGATGTATAAATGCCCAGTTTTACTTACCCATTCCCCACCCACATGCTAAATCTCAAAGTCAGCATATACCAAAGCTCAAGTTCAGAGGTCTTCAAACTATGGCCCTCCAGTTGTTCACGAACTTCAATTTCCATCATGCCTAGTCATGTCTGTGAATGTCAGAGAATTACAAGGCCTCATGGGATGTGTAGTTCTGCAACAGCTGGAGGGCCGTAGTTTGTAAATCTCAGCTCTAGCTGGTGAGTATAATGGGCCATACACACTAGAAGATTGTCAGAACAATTTATCCTTCCGATTTACCAAAACCAAATAATATGAGGTCCAACAAACACTTTCAAATCCTATGCAATCTGGTAGGCCCTTGCACTACATAGAAAAGGTAAATCTGCACGAAAAAGTCTTCAGAGAATCTTCTAGTGTGTATGGCCCTTTACAATATAAGAACAATAGGAGGTTGAAAATAAATGTATGTAGATGTTACATCCCCATATCCAAACCTTTGCCTTCCTGTTGTTTATTTTTTTAGCAAGTTGCATAAGCATTTAACAGACAACTGTGTGTGTAATTAATAATGTGATGTGCTCAAGCACTAATTTTTTTTTTTTTTATTTTTTCCCCACAGTTTCCTTCAAACGCAGAGCAATGGCTGGAGATTTCTGATCAATTTCTGGAGAAGTGGAATTTTCCCAATTGTGGGGGTGCTATTGATGGGAAGCACGTCCGCATTGTCCCCCCTCCGAATTCCGGCACATTTTTTTATAATTATAAAGGTTTTTTTAGTATAGTCATGCTAGCCATAGTTAATGCAAACTATGAGTTTATTTTTTTGGATATTGGCAAAAATGGCCGCAATTCGGATGGGGGAGTTATTGATCAGACGGAGTTCGCTCGTCGTCTAAAGAACGGCACTCTGAACCTGCCATCCAGGGAGCAAACTGTTGAGGGTATGAGCTTTGTGTTTATCGCAGATGAGGCTTTTGCGCTTGGGGAGCATCTCATGAAGCCCTACCCTCAGAGGAACCTCACCCCAGACCAAAGGATTTACAACTACCGGTTGTCCAGAGCTCGCAGAGTTGTGGAGAATGCCTTCGGGATAATGGCCAACCGGTTCCGGATATTCCTGACGTCCATAAACCTGGCACTGTACAAAGTGGATAATGTGGTCTTGTGTTGCTGCATTTTGCACAACTTCCTACGCAGGAATGCACAAAATTATGTATTGCAGCAACTGGATACTGACCCTGCTATGCCAGGTACAAGTGGAGAGGCCCAACCTTCTAACCAAGTGGAGTCCATGACGTCAATGGAAGTTGGACGGTCAGCATTGGCATCACACAGGGCCCGTCAGATCCGCCAGGAATATCTGGACTATTTCGTGGGGAGAGGAGCTGTGTCCTGGCAGCAATCACTGTCACACACCCATTAATCTTGTTAAAGATTGGACACACAAGATAAATGTCAGAGATATATTATTTTTCAACACATTAAAAAAAAATTGCAATGATTCAGTATTGTGGATTCTAATCATTTGGGCACATATGCCAAACACAATTATTTGGGTTAATCATGTGTTATATATGTGTGACTTTGGAAGGGTTAATACATTCATCAGTGTGTTTCTGTACTGTAGTCTCTCACCAGCTGATCCAAAGTGATGATGGCCATGTGTTATTTTTGAGCCAGTGGTGTAAATACAAGGGCCTTCTGCACCCCACAAAATTTACACAAACCCTGTCACATTGAGAACTAGGTCACACCCAAGGTTCATCTAATGTCACCTTACATTGGTGGTTCTTGTCCAGAAGTTGCCCATAGTATATATTTAATATAATACATTAGGGTATTAACAACGTACCTACACCTGTTATGTTGTGTTCATTTATGACATCCTTCTCACTGCCCACCAATGTTAGGATATGTCAGGGTTATGTGAAACTTGATCATTGTTCATCTCAAAGTGTTATATATATAAGTAATGGAAAGTGAACTAGAGCAACGAACAAGCAATACACTATAGATTACACTGATCTCCCTACACTGATTTCTACTGCCAATATCAATGCCATATTGAATCCTAGGACTGCTAGTACCTTGAGTGTTGAGTCACACTTATGCAATGCGGGAAGTCTGCGACTTTGCATCCTTCCTGCATCGCATAAGGGTGACCCACCACTTACTTTTTCCACAGGATTGTATTACACAAGTCTGAAGAACTGTGCCATCCAATCCTGATACATCAGAAATAAAGGGTCATGTGCGACTTGTGTGCGTGTTCAGTGTGAATGTAGCCATACAAAGTGTATGTCTCAATTCGCACTACACTCGCACAAAAGTCGCACATGATGCATTTATTCAGCTGCATCAGGATAGGATTGCACAGTCGTTCACACTTGTATGATCCAATCCTGTATGAAATGTCAGATCGCACTGTGATATGCGTATAAACGGTTGGGATCTTTAACATTTCATTGACACCTCCAGCAACTCGCATATGGCAGTGTCCAAAATGCTGTCATTAACATGTAAATGTGGGAATAGGACAGCCATCATACATGTAATGCTTCTTTACACAGCTTTAGATCTCGACCCCCCAACGAAAGTCAAATAAAGAATGGAACACACATTGTTGAATGTACAAATTTTTTTTTTCAAAACATTCACAGGGTTAGGGTTAGGGTTAGGGTTAGGGTGTTTTCAAGTTTTTTTTCCCAAACGTGGGTACACTCTTAACAACTGAGTGCCATCAAGATATCATAAAATATTACAAAACTTTTGTAAGAAAAGGAACCAATAAAAACATAAAAAATGTCTTTAAAATTTTAAAATTTGGCAATCATGTCGACAAAATCTCGCATTTTTGATTGCAATGCCGTTGCTGTTTCCTTGATTTGCTCGAGGTCTGAGCAACATTGGAGTGCCTCACATGTTAATTTTGCTAAAGTGCAAGTAGGTAAATCATGATCTGTAAAAAAATATACAACTGAGTCAATGTGAATCACCTACATGAGGTCATAATAGAGAAACATTTGGTGTCCAGGTTATTTTTAATTACTCTCGAGTTAATACCTACCCTGTTCTTATGCTCTTTTGCCCTAGGCTCTTCTTCTTCCTCCTGTCCTCCTCTGATCCTGTTGCTGATGATTCTGCCGGTCTCCTGAGCTTACTATATATTCATTAGGGGTGTGAACGCATGATGACGTCATTGTGAGGGCATGGTCGTAATGTATATATATTAAGCTACAGAGAACAGAGACGGCCAAAATGCACGGCAACAGCATTGGAGGAGGACAGGAGGAAGAAGAAGAGCCTAGGGCAAAAGAGCAGACAACATAAGAGCAGAAGATTGGACAGCAGAAGAGTGGAGAGGAGAAGATCCAAAGAGCAGAGTGGAGAAGACCGGATGAAGATATTTAAGAACATTTCATAAACGTCTCCTGTCGTTATTCACATACACTTCCATTTATGTGGTTAATGTGTAGGGGTACTATGTACCCCATACCCATTCACACAGTGATTGGTGTCCGGGATCTGGGGGCCACCCTTTGTTGAAGGTTGCTTCCAAAGTCCTAGGAACCCCCTGGCCGCATGACCCGCCAAAACCACCAGACAGGGTTGTGGGGATGAGGCTCTTGTCCTCCTCTACATGGGAGTAAGGTGCTTTTGGGTGTGCGGTGCAGAGGCCCCCTGGCCCAAAGCAACAAAACCCCCCCATGTTGAGGGCATGTGTCCTGCTGTGGTCCAGGGGGTGTTTGTTCCGCTTGCTCGTTCTCTTTCCTGGCCTGACAAGCTGCATGCTTGTATAAGGGTCTGGTAGGGGTTTTGGGGGTAACCCACGCTGTTTTTTTGTTGTGGGCATACCCTCAAACTCAATACCACACACAAAAGGCCGGGTTGTGAACTTGGGGGGGACACCCACGGTGGGTTCTTCAATTTTTTGGTGTAGTTCCCCCTCAAAAATCTTCACAACGCAAGTGGCCCCGCAAGTCAGAGCATCCTGATCCGACTTACGGTGCGACTTCCATTCAAATAAAGAGGCTCCCATAGGGAACTAGTGTTGTAAATTGGAGGCTAAAAATAACACTGATAAAAATCATTCTGAAAAAACCTACGTGGGCACACAATTGGCTCTTGGACACTTGGTCCGGGATCCTCAAGATTTTGGGAAGTGGCTTCCACGCTGCTTGGCAAGTTGCCAGGAGATCTGGGTTCAGGGCTGGCTGGGGATGCCACATCCTGGCATGATGCAACATCTGCAATGTAAATTTGTAAGGGAATACAAGAATATAAGGTTAAACAATCATTGCAAGTACACATATTTCTATGATCCCATTACACAAAATCTGTGCCTACCAACCTTCTTGTTGTTCTGGTGTCTGGTCACTTGTTGGCTCCACCAGAATAACCTCAGGCATAATGTCTTCATCTACATAATACAAAACATTGGCCATATCATAAAAGTCACAAGAGGTACATTTGTTAGGACATGGTGCCCTGCTTGATAGCTCTTTCAGTAACAAATATGAAGACATGTACATGGTTATCTACGAAAAATATGGTACATTAATGTTTGACAGTGCATAGGAACCAATTACCTTTAGTCGAATCTGTGCCACCATCTGGGCCCATGTCCTCCTCTTCTTCCACAACTGCCGATGGAGCTGCCAAACCTCTCCTCCTCCTTTCCCATTGTTTGGCACGGAGTTTACGTTTTTCTCCTATTTAAAGGTTTGAATAATAATCTGTGATTAATAGGAATGTTTGCTGAGAAGATTCGTGCAGGAAAGAACGTTCGTTGCAACACAATACATATATTTTTAACTATGGCTTCCTGACTTTTAATGTCATATACTAAAACATCAACAATAGATCGATCTAATCACGACATGACAACTAAAATGAGTAATCTAACTTTTTACATAGACATTATAATCTAGACATGTTAATACAACATACACCAAATTATAAAAAACATATTGCATGATTAAAAAAAAAAAAAATAAATAAAACTTACTTTTTTTCAAAATCCGATGGATTTGGGAAAGCTGATCCTGCTCACGGTGTTTCAGGTCAGACCACCGTTTACGAATCTGATCTTTCGATCGCTCCACACCGAATTTTTTTACCAAACAGGCCACCACCTTATCCATGATGCCATCTTTCCTGGCATTGGGCCGATCGTAATTTGCCAACTTGCCATCATAGTCCATTTTTTCTAAAATGGAGACCATCTCCACCATTTCTGGCTTTGACATGGGTGTAGCCCTTGATTTTCTGGTGGCCCAATCACTTCGGCCCACACTAATTGAGCTCCCAGATTGTTGAGACATTATTCTTGATTACAAGATTTTTCCACTGCTTCAGGTGTGAGTGTCGCATGTAGGCCTGATCTTCGGCACGTACACACCCCTGCACAAGCCCGCCACTGGAGGAGGAGTTGACGCCTGCGCTGTATTTAAAGGACGCAAGATCGTTCGGCCGACGATTCGCTAGCGGACATATCGAGGGTTGGAGCACGATCGAGCGGCGAATCACGACTTTTCCCCACAAACAAAGGTACGACTCTTTTAATAGAAAGTGTGTGTTTTGGGCCCTATACAGCTTTTATTAGGAATATCTTTATTATGTGCCAAAATACATGCTATTTTAATATGTTTTGTGTTGTGTTGTGTCTTGCAGGCATATACTGTCCTGCAATATGGTGGACAATTACACCAGCCACAACTTTCTAATAAGTTTTATTGACGAGTACAGGCAACTGCCGTGTTTGTGGCAAGTGAAGTCGGCAGAATATAAAAATAAGAAACTAAAAAAACAGGCCATGGAACATTTGGTGGCCTTCTACAAGCCCGTCTGTCCTGGGGCAAATTTTGATTATATACGCAAAAAAATAAACAGCATTCGCACTGCCTACAGGCGGGAGGTAAAAAAAATAGAAGATTCCACCCAGTCTGGAGCAGGTGCACAGAATGTACATGTACCACGGCTGTGGTACTATGATAACCTGCGATTCCTGGCAGACACCTTGGAATCCAGGCCGTCAATTTCTACGCTGCCTTCGACTTCGGCAGAGGGCTCAGTGTCTGTAGATCCAAGCCAGGATGAGGATTTCCTGGAGGAGAGTTTTACTCAGGTATGGCATTTCACAATATATTGTCTGCTAAAATGTAATCATGTAACAAAATTATAAGCTAAACCATAATTGACCCTTTATGTAAACGGGCATAGCAAGGGGTTGGCATGACAGGCAACCGCCAGGGGCGCAGGCCAAGGGGGGTGGGTCACAAAAACATTGGCATTGTTTTATTGTTTATTTTAACAATCCACTCAGCCTGCACACCCCAGAACCCCCAGTTTGCAGGCGGATTCATGCAGGTGTAAAACATTGAGAGCTGCTTCATGCAGGTGTAAAACATTGAGAGCAGCTGAGCCAAAAGACCAGGAGACTGAGACTGCCTCTCACTGCATCCCCAGCACACCTCCGGTCTTACAAACAGTGCTGCATCCCCAGCACACCTCTGGTCCTAACAAACACTGCTGTAGCCTCAGCATTCCTCTGGCTCAACCTTTTTTAATACAAAACTAACAGCTCCTGCAAATGATCCATCCATCCTTGCTTCCATGTCTCTGGTCTCTCACTCTGGGTCAGCAAGGCAGGTGGCTCCCTTATTCCTGTTTCCCTGCACTGCTTCACCCTCAATGCCCTACATCAAGCCCTCTGCAAGTTCAGGCCCCTCTCTCTCTGCAACCCCCCTCCTCTCTCTCTCACACCCCCTCTTTCTCTCCCTCTCTCTATCTCTCAACCCTCTCTTTCTTTTTCACACCTGAGACAATGATTGCCCACTAGAGAGCTCTACACTGGGCAAACAAGGGGCAAATTAGAAACTTTTAATGCCCTTTAATTTTTTTTTTGGGGGGTGGGTTACAGTTTTACATTGATCTTGGGGGGGGGGGGGTTGTTGCCAAATACAGCTCCTCAACAAGGGCACTGGAGACCCTAGATACGCCACTGTATGTAAAGTCTGCTATTTGTTCACAATAATATAACAAACATGACTTTTTATATACACTATAACATTCTAATCAATTGTTCATTTCATCAACAGGGAAGTGTCACTGAGGAGGAGCCAGGTTGCAGCCAGGAGCCTGGGGAGCCTGCGGAGCCTGAGGAGCCTGTGGAACTATTTCCACCACCACCTCCTCCTGCCAAACGGAGGCAAAAGAGGAAGCACGTGGATGATATCACAGACGAATTTATCCAGGAGGCCACCATAGCCCTACGTCGGAAACCGGAGGCCAATGAGTCCTTCGGCAACATGACGGCCAAAATTTTGGATAAGGTGGACCTCAGGCAGTGTCAGTATGCAAGAAAAATTATTCTGGATGTGCTGCAAAACGCAGAAAACGGCATACTTACTGAGCACAGCCATGCATGCCAGGAGCACCCGTGCCCTCCACCTCCACCTCCACAACACCCACCACCTCGCCAAATGCCACATGGCCAGTGGCAATATGGCCAGCAGGATCCAAACCTGCCCTCATGGCAACCTGATTTCAGTTACCAGCAACTTTAATTTGTGTAACCCCCTATTATTTATTTTACCCCTGTTTGCCAGTTTCTAGTTTAATTTTGTCCAAATTGACCTTTTTTATGTTTAGTTATACGGAAAGTATTAATGTTTTCTTTGGTTTTTTTTGCTGAGATACAAAAAATAAAGAAAATGAAAATAAAAAATGGCCTATCTGAATTTGTTAACATGTTTAATATTGTGCATAACCTGAAAAATATGTTTTAGACATTAATTCATACAAGAATAAAGGGTCATATCAATAGTTAGATCTTTGCTGTTTACAAAATAATAATGGTGAAGAGTTCAAATTATTTAATTATAAAATTTGATAGAACAGATAGAATAGACAAACATTATCTTCATCATAACAGAACACATGCCTTTTTATTAGAAAAGTATGGCATTATGAGCAGCATCTTCCTTCTTCTCACATTTATCAAGATGAGCATGTGCTCCGCATTTCACCTATTTCTTGGACTGCCGCGAGCCGAAAGTTCTTTCTGAATAAAATGATGAGTTTACTAGAGAAAATTCTTCCGGGAACTCATTTGGTTTGATCATGCGTGTTGGGATTTGTAGCTGTGTGTCGGCCGAATTCTGTACTGACAGGCGAACAATCGTCCGTTCTGGTGTCCGCAGACAAAAATTTTCATGTTTGCAAGAAAGACTCTTGTCCGCGGATTGTGCGCAGACATCTGTCGGAGGCACCATACTAACACGCATACAATCGGCAGATCTTTCGTCCGCCGACGTTTGTATGACGACGATCGGTACGTGTGTACGGGCCTTTACTTGTAGTGATAGACAGCATACTTTGTGTACTCATTGGCTCAAGATGCAGTTCTGCACCGCCCCCTGCTGCCTCCCCAGCCAATGGATAGTTGAAGCTGCATAAGTCCCTCCCTTATGACATCACCCTGTATTCTCCTGGGCTCCAGCCTGCCTGCATACTGCATAGCAAAGAATTACGCCGGTGTTCCGTGAAAAAACCATACCCGTGAAGAAACCATACCTCGTGTGCACCTACATCAGCACCTACATCATTGAACAGCTGAGGGGCTGTCAAGTGCGCATGCTCCGAGGGTATGGATTTATCACGGTAGTGTGTGTAACGTTACACTTGCGGCGGTTACATTAAAACAGCTCGGCTGCAACATGAGTCATCTCCGCTCCTATCCCTGTCACTTCCCTGATCTCGGCTAATAAATATAAAGGCGGATCACAGAGCTGAGATCTCCGTCATTTACATTTCATACACCCGCCGCCTCTTTTATATTTATTAGCCGAGATCAGGGAAGTGACAGGGATAGGAGCGGAGATGACTCATGTTGCAGCCGAGCTGTTTTAATGTAACTGCCGCAAGTGTAACGTTACACACACTACCGTGATAAATCCATACCCTCGGAGCATGCGCACTTGACAGCCCCTCAGCTGTTCAATGACGTACCCGGGGCTGTGAGCATGCGCACTGCTACGCTGCTCAGCTGTTCCTGACAGGAAGTGACGTGGGTATGGATTTCTCACGGGGTATGCTTTTCTAACGTTACACCGGCCCAGAACTGACATTTAAAGAATGAGAAAGTGCGACCGTGCAGTTCCCATAGCTGAACCCCCGGCCCTGGCAGACATCCTAAGTCTCCCACGGCAGGCGGGAGATTGCATGGCACTTGCGGGTGTCTGTGAGCCGGCGGCCAAAGGCGGGAAACTTGGGATGTCTGTAGTTCCGCAACAGCTTGAAGATCCCTGCTCTATAGGGTCCAGGTATCACCTCATGCTATCAGTAGTGACACTGACTGTAGCCAAATGCAAAACTAGGGAAAAACAGTCAGAAAAGATGAGCAGGGAAAAAAATGTCAGTGGCCTCCACCTGTAATACCCTTCTTGTTTTGGAGGTTGTCTCATTGTTGCCCATCTAGTGTACCTGTTGTTCATTAACACCAAAGCAGCTGAAACTGACAACCCCCTCTGCTACTTAACTGACTAGATCAATATCCCAGGAGTTTATTTGATTTGATGCTGTACTCTGATTAAAAGTGTTCCTTTAATTATTTTGAGCAATTTTTTAGTCTTTTTATTAGTCTTAGCCCAGTCAGACAGCACAACCAACTCCCATCACCGCTCTCCTTCCCATACATAGAAAAGAACGCGCCGTACGCAGGCCGCCGCCCCTCAGCCAATCACCGCTCTCCTTTCAGGCATCACACACCCTACGCACAGTATGGTTGCGCTATCATTGGTTGTAGAACGCTTCTAGTCCGTCTATTGGAGTAACCAAGGGTAGTGGGCGTGGCTACCTGAAGAGGTTGTTTTTGCCTGTGTTGCGGAGTCTCCGCTTCCGGTACACAGAGACGTCAGTCACCGGGAGAGCTGCCCGGCTACACAGAGGTGAGTGTGTGTGTTCTCCGGCCGGACAGTGAGAGTGCGGGCAGTGTGCGGCTTCTGTGACGGGGCCGCTCTGTAGTCCGGTGTATGCAGTGAAGTCCGGGCAGGCTGCGGCTTGTAGCCCCGGGTAAGAGGTCACACATATATCGGGGACTTCACGGCTCTCACCCGGTGCTGTGCTGTAGAGCTCCCCTTATATCTTTGTCGGCTTCTCCATCCTTCACAGGGAGTTCCCTGTACCCCCCTATGACGTCACATCACTGTGGAGGACTCTCTCCGTTCACTGACACCGCCCAATCAACGTTTGCTGGACCCCCCCTCCCCCCACAACACCCTCCATATGATATAAAGCCGACCTCCAGTTTCACACATAAAGGGACACTCAGGCCCCATTCACAGCCAGCGTATTCTGCGTTCCTGCCTGCGTTTTTGTTGCGTTTTCCCGCGATTTGCACAGGATAGAGCGTTCCTATGAATGGCCGCTTTGTGTGCCACAAATAAGCCCCACAACCTATGGCGCTTTTCCACTGCATGGAACCGAACGGTTCGGCTCGCTTCTGCGCTTTTCCCACTACATGGTACAGTGTTGGTACGGTACGGCGGCGCTTTTCCTCTACATGGTACGGTGTTGGTACGGTACAGCAGCGCTTTTCCTCTACATGGTACAGTGTTGGTACGGTACAGCAGCGCTTTTCCTCTACATGGTACAGTGTTGGAACGGTACGTCGGCGCTTTTCCTCTACATGGTACGGTGTTGGTACGGTACGTCGGCGCTTTTCCTCTACATGGTACGGTGTTGGAACGGTACAGCGGCGCTTTTCCACTACATGGTACGGTGTTGGTACGGTACGGCGGCGCTTTTCCACTACATGGTACGGTGTTGGTACGGTACGGCGGCGCTTTTCCACTACATGGTACGGTGTTGGTACGGTACGGCGGCGCTTTTCCTCTACATGGTACGGTGTTGGTACGGTACGGCGGCGCTTTTCCTCTACATGGTACGGTGTTGGTACGGTACAGCAGCGCTTTTCCTCTACATGGTACGGTGTTGGAACGGTACAGCGGCGCTTTTCCACTACATGGTACGGTGTTGGTACGGTACGGCGGCGCTTTTCCACTACATGGTACGGTGTTGGAACGGTACGTCGGTGCTTTTCCTCTACATGGTACGGTGTTGGTACGGTACGGCGGCGCTTTTCCTCTACATGGTACGGTGTTGGTACGGTACAGCAGCGCTTTTCCTCTACATGGTACGGTGTTGGAACGGTACAGCGGCGCTTTTCCACTACATGGTACGGTGTTGGTACGGTACGGCGGCGCTTTTCCACTACATGGTACGGTGTTGGAACGGTACGTCGGTGCTTTTCCTCTACATGGTACGGTGTTGGTACGGTACGTCGGCACTTTTCCTCTACATGGTACGGTGTTGGTACGGTACAGCAGCGCTTTTCCTCTACATGGTACAGTGTTGGAACGGTACGTCGGCGCTTTTCCTCTACATGGTACAGTGTTGGAACGGTACGTCGGCGCTTTTCCTCTACATGGTACGGTGTTGGAACGGTACAGCGGCGCTTTTCCTCTACATGGTACGGTGTTGGTACGGTACGGCGGCGCTTTTCCTCTACATGGTACAGTGTTGGTATGGTACAGCAGCGCTTTTCCTCTACATGGTACGGTGTTGGAACGGTACAGCGGCGCTTTTCCACTACATGGTACGGTGTTGGTACGGTACGGCGGCGCTTTTCCACTACATGGTACGGTGTTGGAACGGTACGTCGGTGCTTTTCCTCTACATGGTACGGTGTTGGTACGGTACGTCGGCACTTTTCCTCTACATGGTACGGTGTTGGTACGGTACAGCAGCGCTTTTCCTCTACATGGTACAGTGTTGGAACGGTACGTCGGCGCTTTTCCTCTACATGGTACAGTGTTGGAACGGTACGTCGGCGCTTTTCCTCTACATGGTACGGTGTTGGAACGGTACAGCGGCGCTTTTCCACTACATGGTACGGTGTTGGTACGGTACGGCGGCGCTTTTCCACTACATGGTACGGTGTTGGTACGGTACGGCGGCGCTTTTCCACTACATGGTACGGTGTTGGTACGGTACGGCGGCGCTTTTCCACTACATGGTACGGTGTTGGTACGGTACGGCGGCGCTTTTCCACTACATGGTACAGTGTTGGTACGGTACGGCGGCGCTTTTCCACTGCATGGTATGGTGTTGGTACGGTACGGTGGCGCTTTTCCACTACATGGAACGGTACGGCTCGCTTAAACAGTACCACCTCGGTTGTGGTTCCAAGAGGGCCGTACCGATACCATATCCCACAATCCTTTGCATGCAGCCTTGACTGTTTGTCTCTACTAGTCACTGATTGGTCAGAGAATCGTTGTTATCCCACCCACTTACTACTAAACCGTACCGAACCGTTCCAACACCGTACCATGCAGTGGAAAACCAAACCGAGCCGAGCCGGGACTTGCAGTGGAAAAGTGCCATTAGTCACACGTGGGCCATCATGTGGTGGTTTTTCTCAACGTGTGACAAGAAGAGAAGAGCGGCACCTCCAGCAATATAGGAAACTATTTTTATGGTAGAATCACTGGTCCAAAAATCGACATACAGAAAAACACACTTCTTTGCGGATTAGTGTGTTTTTCTGTATGTTGATTTTTGGACCAGTGATTCTACCATAAAAATAGTTTCCTATATTGCTGGAGGTGCCGCTCTTTTCTTCTTCTGTCACATGGATTTCTTAGGTTACGGACCTTAGCGAGCACCCAGCTTTAGGAACATTGCAGCCTTTTCTGGGATCACTAATTACAGGCAGCCTTGGAGCAGTGTACACCCTTTGGGCCCTTTCACACGGGCGCTCCGTATGTCCGCAAATCATCCTATTTTTTTGCGGATGATTTGCGGACATAATGTAAGTGAATGGCATTGCGGATGTCAGCGGAATACCATCCGCTGACATCCGATTTTCCTCCTGTCAGTTCTGTTCCGTTTTTTGGAACTGAAAAAATCCTATTTTTGTTCCGTTCAAAAAACGGAAAGGAAGGAAAATCGGATGTCAGCGGTGTCATCCGCTGACATCCGCAATCCCCATAGACTTACATTAGGTCCGCATATCATCCACAAACGGATGGGATGATATGCGGACCTACGGAGCGGATGACAGAAATGTCATCCGCTCCGTGAAAAAAAAAAAAAAAAGTCCTGCAGCGGACCTTTCACACGGAAAGCCCGTGTGAAAGAGCCCTTTCTCTTTCTTCCTTGTAAAACCTGCATCTGCTCACCATGCTTCAGGTGCCATTATCACATCATATCCGGGCCAATTCTGACACTTTGCTTCTACGTGTAAAAAAAATCTACTTTTTGGGGGGGGGGGGGGGGGTTGTAATTACTTAGAACCCCCAAAAATATTCTATATATATATATATATTTTTTCTTAGCAGAGGCCCTATAGAATGGTGGTTGTTGAAACTTCCTGCCTGGTTCCTGCTATGGTGAGTAGCTGCCCCCCCCCCCCCCAGCCGGAGGGTTTTGGGGTGGACATGGGCCCCTCCTTGTGACAGTCAGATCCCCGGTTTCCCCTCCTTCCTGTCAGCCACCCCCCCTTGTCATCTGTCCCCCATCCTTCCCCCTCCACATATGTTGGGGCTGTTTGGGTGGTCTGTTCCACCTCTTGGGGTGGGGGCAGGGTGCTATGCAGGCGATGGGGGCCGGGGGGTTTCACCACCGGCGACCAGACGATCGACTGTACAGGGGGGGGTTGTACCTGGTGGGGGCTCCTGCCAGAGCCCCCCATCCTGCCTGGGTCTGTCCTTGAAACCTGGGTTTCTTCCTGGGTCCCTGTAAGCCTCATAATGCCGCCATTTTGTTGTAGCCTGTGTGTTTCTATATACAGTGGCCATGTATAGTGCGTGGAGTGCAGATTATCCTGGTGGCTGAAGGTGCCTGTCTCTGCTGGGTTGTAAGTCTGGTGGGGTTCTCTCCCTCTCTGTTTTGATCGCTTAGTGTTTGTGCCTGGCGACTGGGTGCTCCTGCCTGCGCAGTGGGGGTTGTCCCTTGCAGTGTTTTACGCTTTTTGTGGGATCCCCCTGGTGACTCATAGAATCTTTAGAGCACCTGATACCCCCTCTCTGAGTTCCCGACCATCCATCGATGCACTGATGGCGGTCCCTGAGTGGTTTGTGTCCCGGGTGGAGATTGTCTTCGGGCGATGGGCTAGCAAAAAGAACCCTCTGCCTTCCCCTGCCTCATCAGATCCTGAATCTGATTCAGCCGCCGTGGACGTGGGTCTACCTGCTGGATCTGCAACCACTCGCCCGGAATCCTCTGATAGTGAGGATGATTCCTCCACGTCTGCAACCGCACACGAAAAGGCGCTGGTGGTAGCACTGATTGTATCTGTGTGTGAGACCTTGAAAATGGAGGATGCAGCTGTGACGGAGGCGCATGTTCCCTTTGGCACTCACAAGCCATCCAGAGCTGCAAAGGTGTTTCTGTGCAACGCTTAATTTGACAGAATTGTCACTAAAGAGTGAGGACGACCAAAGCGTCCATGTGGAATCCCTAATCGCTTTACTAGGCGTTACCCCTTTGAGGAGTCCCTAATTAAGAAGTGGACTGTTCCAGCGGGGATGGACCCTCCGGTTTCCAGATTGAACAAGGCAACCATGATTCTGGTTGAAGAGTCCCCGGCCTTTAAAGATCCGGCTGAAAGGCTGAGGTTGTGGCCCGCAATATGACTTTGGCTGGTTCGACACTGAGGCTCGTATTCACTATTGCCCTGGTGTCACCAACTCTGACCGAGTGGTCTAAGCTCTTACGCCGTGACCTGGAGGGAGAACAGCTCCCCCCTGCCTTTGCTGAGCTGGCGGACCAGCTGGTCCAGGGGCTGCAGTTCATCTGTGATGCCTATTTGGATGCGACTTCCCTGGTGCAAGACAAGTGGGTCCACAAAGTCATTTGGTCCGGCTTCAAGCTCGAGTTTTGCTCTTGTCCCCTGGCAAGGTTCTTTGCTTCCAACTTGCTCCTGCACCCGGACCGTTTTATGAAGGAGTCCCTGATAACGGTCTCCTGCGCTTTGGCTGGGCAAATCCTTCCTCCCTTTGTATTGGACAGTGGTCACCATAGGATGCCATCCTGTCCGGGTGGGGAGGCGTCCTTGGCAAGCATTCTGCTGTGAAAGCTGGTACACCGAGTAAATTCATACTCAACATGTCAATTTTAAAATTGTATCAGCCCATGGAATGGTGGCAAACTACGGTGCCTAAAATTCTCTATAGGCGACGCTTACCACGGATTGTCAATTATGTCCAAAACTTTATTGAAGAATGATCACATCCCAGAAAACATAGTACAACGTTTCAGAGCCACGCAGGGCCCCTTCGTCAGACATGTGATGTGGAACTGGACACATCACATGTCTGACGAAGGGGCCCTGCGTGGCTCTGAAACGTTGTACTAGGTTTTCTGGGATGTGATCATTCTTCAATAAAGTTTTGGACATAATTGACAATCCGTGGTAAGCGTCGCCTATAGAGAATTTTAGGCACCGTAGTTTGCCACCATTCCATGGGCAGATACAATTTTAAAGTGTGACATGTTGAGTATGAATTTACTCGGTGTACCATCATCTTTCACATTTTACAAAAAAAATTGGGCTAACTTAAGCGTTTTTTTTTTTTTTTTTTTTTTTTTTTTTATCCTTTGACTGTTCATCCAAGACATTGACCAGTAGTCTGGACTCTTCCAGAGTCCAGATCCCCTGAGCAGAATGCTTGCCGAGGACGCCTCCCCACCCGGACAGGATGGCATCCTATGGTGACCACTGTCCAATACAAAGGAAGGAAGGATTTGCCCAGCCAAAGCGCAGGAGACCATCATTTCCAGGCCTGGAAAATTTAACCCACAAAGTTTTGGAAAAGTCATGGAAATTTGTTTCACAATCACTATATATTCAAATATGCAGAAAAGAGAGCAAGGCGCCACTCAGTGTAGCCGATGTAAATAATTTTATTGACACACATTAAAAACTTACATGGAGGTACGCGTCTATCTTTATAGCTCGGTGTCCTTCCCGGTCTGCGGTGTTTCCGTCCCTGAGGCTGGCCAGCAGCTGGGAGTTGACACTAGGGGAGAACCAATCAGGGGACTCAGTCAGTGGTGAAGCGCATACCTCACCGGAGGGCCGCACGAACGTGATGATGCGGGGGGCATTCTGGAGCATGCATGAACCGCTCCTTGGAGAGGTTCTACTTCTTTTTTTTTTTTTTTTTTTTTTTTTTTTTTTTTTTTTACTGGAATGCACTTGAACCGACTGCACTGGTATGAACTATGCCATTGAAAAGCATACATCCTACTATCCATGCATTTTTGATGCAGAAAAAATGCACTGGACTGCATGTGGTGTGAACTGGCTCTTAAACTTACTTGAGCCCTATCTCAATCAAGCACTGTGCCTTTCTGCAGCCTCCTCTCTCTTATTATAGAAGCAGCAGTGGAAGCCATAGGCTCCTGCTGCTGTAAGTCAAATCATGTTGGGAGGAAGCAGGGGCAGAGCTGGGCTGTGTATTTGTCTAGGGCAGGGGGTCTTCAAACTTTGGCCCTCCAGTTGTTCAGGAACTACAATTCCCATCATGCCTAGTCAAGTCTGTGAATGCCAGAGTTTTACAATGCCTTATGTAATTTGTAGTTCCGCAACAGCTGGAGGGCCGTAGTTTGAGAATCCCTGGTCTAGGGGCACACACTGCCTGGCTCGGGGACAAGCTCACACGTCTGCCCCCATGGAAAGTTCTTGCTATGGGGGTAGAGACCGACAAGGAGGAGCAGGCAGCGCTTGCAGGGGACCCCCAGAAGAGGAGGTTCAGGGTCACTGTGTGCAAAACCACTGCACAGAGCAGGTAAGGGTCAAGAATTGTAAGCATTCACCTGGACATGCGTTTACATTTGTCATAAATCGGTACTATGAGATAAGCTTAGACTGCACACACAATTGATTGAGAACTTTTTATTTCAGTCTGTATCAAATTGTGGCATTGTGTCAACTATTTTAGTTTATTTGCTTTTTTTAAATTTTCAATATACTTTACTATATATATATATATATATATATAGTAATACCTTATTTATTCACAATACTGCTGCTATATATGCATACGTGGAGGTAATGGCATGTAGTTTAGTTGTCATTTCAGTCATAGGGGTAGCACCATTTATTGTTTGTAGTTTAAATAACCAAATATTGTCTAAACACAAGAGTCATATGTGATCTTCCTTGAATCTAGGTGTGGTTTGTGTATTTCTTTCACCTCTATGCAGTAATCCAGTGTGACACTTTACCTCTGTGTAGGAGTTTCCATTTACCCTCCTGCCGATGGTACACCTATATGTGGCCTCTCGGCGGGTGGGCTTAAATGCCAAGAGGCTATAAATATGCTGCCCTATGTAAACCCTTCTTTCTCTTACGTCCTCCGACAGTCGCCGCCCACTCATACAGTCTTCACCAATGGGGTATTGACTTCCTCTCCTTAGGAGTAGCTAGGCATAAGACTTGTTAAAACAAAAGCATTTACATAGACACACCTATGGGGGCTGTCCCACTGGTCCAATACCCCCCCTGCAATAGCCATCCCAACTCAGTTTGTCTTCTGCCTAGTTCAGGAGTAGATAGCCTTCCCTGTGCTGAGGCTACAGTCTCAGCCTTCTTCTATTTTATGATTTATTTTCTGAAAATGTCATTTTTTTTCTTTGCATTGCTAGCTGTTTTTAATTTTGTCAGCGTTAGTCAGATCTTCGGATGAAGACTGCGTTTGCAGAGCTGGGAATCGGACTGGTCGTCCTGGTTCTCCAGGACAGAGGGTCGGATGGAATCCCAGCCCACCATCGAGCGTTTAATAGGCTAATGTGTTCGCCCTGGCCTCACAAATGACCCATCCCTGTCCTCAGGGATGCAGCCTTGTGAGGTGGCTACCTCACCGGACACATGCACGGTTCGTCCGTGCACTCCTGGTGTCCTGCGTTTTTGGCTGACGGCACTCCCCTGCCATCTGAGGGTGGGTGGTTTCCCGTTTGATATGAGGGACCCCACGCCATCGGGCGCAGGTAAGTACACTCTGTGTGGGGCCTCTGTCTGGGGTCAGCAGGCTTGTGTGTCTGTGGTGTCCCCTATGTCTGCGTTTTTGGGCTCCCTGATCCCGGTCCCTGCGGGGTTTTTTTCTCTCAGCCAGCGCTGTGGGGTTTTGGGGGATCCCTCTCCTGTGTCACTTTAGGGTGCCTGGAGGTACAGACATGTGCGGCGACTGCTGCGGGGTTAAAAACTGCTGGTCCGCCATTTTAGGTGTGGGCAGCATGTCTGGCTTCACTATGGGCGCTTATACAGCATTGTATGTAGTGTATTTTGGCGCCTTGCGGTGCCATCTTGTGTGTGGCAATCGATCGCTCCGAGCACATGTCAGCGGCCATTTTGCTGAAGCCTCCCATTACTTTGCATAGGCATCCATGTTTCCTTAGCCTGCAGCCTCAGTTCAGTCTCTGGAGATAACATCACTTCCTTCCTTCTCTCGGGAGTGACCGACGGCGGTGGTAACACACTTGTGGGGCTCTGTTCTGCTGTCCTTTCTTTCCTCCTGGTGCAATACTTCCTGGCTTTCAGTTTGTCCCTGCGGGGGGTCTATGTTTCCATAGTCATTGTAGTGGTGTGCTGCGGGGTCCGCAGCGCGCTTAAAGGGCCAGTACCTTCAAAAAAAAAAAACTTTTTTTGCAATGGAATCCCAGGACAGCAAATTGGGGGATTCAAATTCCTCTGAATCCTCTACCCTGACTAATTTGGCTGCTGTAGTGGCGACTTTGGTGTCCAAAATGGATGTGCTGATGACTGAACGTGCTGCTAGAAAAAGGGCCTAGGATTTCTTTTTCTCCTGATTCTGAATGTGACATGGTTGCTGTAGGTAGCGTGCCCCCTTCAGGACCCGCTAGAGTCTGAGGGGGAGGCAGAGGTTACAGGGGTGGATGAATTACCCCCCCCCCCCCCCCGGGACGCCCGAGGAATGGGCAGCTATGGATGCGCTGATATCTGCCATTAAAGAAACACTACATTTAGAGGATGAGCCCAATCCTCCGGGCATTGTGTCCTCTTTTGGTACACATAGGACCCGCAAGACGGCGCAGGTTTTTCCTTGCCCCGCTGAGTTTCATCACACGGTGAATGAGCAATGGCGCAATTTAAAGCACACATTCACGGTGCCTAAAAGGTTTCAACTTCTCTACCTTTTTGCGTCTACTACGGTTGCACGCTGGTGTGTGGCTCCTCAAGTGGTTCACACTGTGGCCAGATTGAATAAAGCTACTCTGGTTCCCACCGAAGATTCTCCGGTGTTTAGGGATCCTACGGATAGGAGGCTGGAATCTCTTGCCCGCCATACCTACGTGGTGGCGGGCTCCATGCTAAAGCCTATTTTCGTTTCTGTCATGACGGCTCAGGCTGTGGCGGATTGGACTAAGGTACTAAGACGCACTCTCGTGGCTGATTCTGCCCCCCCCCCCCCAACTACCGTGGAGATGGCGGATCAGATTTATCAAGGGGTCATGTATTTGTGCGATGCGGCCGCCGGATTAGCTGCGCTCCTGTCCAGTGTCGCAGTGCCGTCGACTGATCTGGTTGAAAAGCTGGTCGGCTGACCAGAAATTCAGAAAAACGGTGGCTGACATTCCCTATGCAGGGTCTCGCCATTTTGGGGACTCCCTGGATGAATTGGTTAAGGGTGTCACTGGGGGCAAGAGCACTCTGCTGCCCCAGAATCCTAAGGGCATTTTTTTCTGCGGTAAGCGGGGTCCCGCCTTTAAACCTAATCAGGGGTCCTTTCGTGCCTTTAAGGCGCAGAACAAGGGTAAACCCTTCAAGGGCCAGGGTGGCCAGAGAAAATCCTGGGCCGGCAAACCAAAGTCCGGCCACGCTTGGGCGGTGGCTCAGTCCGCCTCTGCCTGAAGGGGTGCCCTCACCCGTTTCAGGGGGCGGTGGGGGACGTTTGCGCGGTTTCCTCCAACCTTGGCTGCTCCGAATTCCGGACAGGTGGGTTCAGGAAATCATTCGATCAGGGTACAAGATCGAATTCCTTTCCCGACCGGCGGACAGATTCTTTCCCTCAAATCTTCATTTGACCCCAGATCGGTTGCAGGATCTTCATCAGGCGGTGCAGGATCTCCTCGCCCAGGGGGTGATCGTCCCGGTGCCACATCGGGACAGATTTCGGGGGTTTTACTCAAATCTGTTCACTGTGCCCAGAAAGGAGGGCAAGGTGCGTCCGATTCTGGACTTAAAAGCTCTGAACCGCTTTGTGCGCGTTCGGAAGTTCCGCATGGAATCGCTTCGCTCGGTGGTAGCCTCCCTGAGTCCAGGCGAATTCCTGGCCTCTATCTATCGATCTGAAAGATGCGTATCTTCACATCCCTATTTTCGAGGGTCATCAGAGGTATCTCCGATTCGCTATCGCGGAGGATCATTATCAGTTTGTGGCGTTACCTTTTCGGTCTCGCTACGGCTCCAAGGGTCTTTACCAAAGTGTTGGCGCCTGTTTTGGGCCTGTTGCGGGCACAGGGCATTGCGGTCTTGGGTTATCTGGACGATCTCCTGTTAAGATCGAGTTCCAGTCAGGGCCTGCTGTGCGATCTGTCCACTACGGTCCAGACTCTCCAGGAGTTCGGATGGACCATCAACGTTCAGAAGTCGACCTTGTCTCCATCGGTTCGTCTCCCATATTTGGGAATGGTTCTGGACTCTGCTCAAGCAAAAGTGTTTTTACCGGAGGACAAGCTCCGGACCCTGCAGTCCGAGGTCAGGTCCCTCAGGGACCACGAATCCTTGTCACTCAGGACCTGTATGCAGTCTCTGGGGTTGATGGTGTCAGCCTTTGAGGCGATACCGTTTGCACAGTTTCATACGCGGTCTCTCCAAGCGGAGATACTGGCCAGGTGGGACAGATTACCTCGGTCCTTGGACCTGAGTGTGTCTGAGTCGCCAAACCAGAATGGATCTCTTGTGGTGGCTTCAGTCCCCGGCTGTATCGGAAGGGAAATCCTTCCGGCCGTTACTGTGGACAGTGATTACCACGGATGCCAGCCTGTCGGGCTGTGGTGGCGTCCTGGGCAACCTGTCTGCCCAGGGCACTTGGTTGGAGGAGGAATCCTCCCTTCCGATCAACATTTTGGAATTGAGAGCGATCAGGTTATGCCTGCTCCACTGGTCGGATCGTCTTCAGGGCCATCCTGTACGGGTGCAGATGGACAATGCCACTGCGGTGGTGTACATCAATCACCAAGGAGGCACCAGGAGAGCCCGGGCGGCCCAGGAAGTGACTAGTTTTCTATCTTGGGCCGAGACTCATGTCCCGGCGATCTCGGCAGTTCACATTCTGGGTGAGGAGAATTGGCAGGCCGATTATCTGAGCCGCCAGTCCCTGGACCAGGGGGAATGGTCCCTGCACCCGGAGGTTTTTCAAATGCTGTGTGCAAAGTGGGGATCCCTGGATGTGGATCTATTCGCATCTCGGCTGAACCACAAGGTAAAAGGGTTCGTGGCAAGAATGCGCGATCCTCTGGCAGACGCCTCGGATGCGCTGGTGGTGCCTTGGCATCAGTATCGTCTGATATATGCCTTTCCTCCGAATTAAGTTGTTGTCCAGGTTCCTTCGCAGGTTGGCCTCGGAACAAACACTGGTGATTCTGGTGGCGCCGGACTGGCCACACCGGTCCAGGTACGCGGACATCGTTCACCTGGCCGTCGAGCCCCCGTGGCGGCTGCCATGCGAGAAGATCTGCTGTCTCAGGGACCGATCTTCCATCCTGCTTTACAGTCGCTGGCTTTAACGGCATGGCTGTTGGAAAGCCAGGTCCTGAGAGACAGGGGTGTCTCATCAGAGGTCATTCCTACTTTAATCAAGGCTAGAAAAGCCTCGTCTGGTAAGATTTATTACCGAACTTGGAAAGCTTATTTTGCCTGGTGTGAGTCCAGGGACTTCTCTCCTCGTTCTTACTCGGTGGCGAGAGTGTTGGCTTTCCTCCAGTCTGGTGTAGACCAGCGCCTTGCGTTGGCCATGATTAAGGGCCAGGTATCTGCACTGGCTGTTCTTTTTCAACGCCCTGTGGCGTCCAATTCTTTGATTCGCAACCTTCATTCAAGGTGTGCGTCACTTGGCCCCTCCTAGGAGGGAGCCCTTACATCCATGGGATTTGAATTTGGTTCTGTCCGTGTTGCAACGTTCCCCGTTTGAAACATCAGGGAAATCTCGTTACCTCTGCTGTCTAAAAAGGTTGCCTTTCTGGTGGCGATCACTTCGGCTCGCAGAGTGTCGGGAGTTGGCGGCGTTTGTCTTGCCGCTCCCCTTACCTGGTGGTTCATAGGGATAAGGTGGTCTTGCGACCTAACTCGTTCTTTCTTCCAAAGGTGGTTTCGGATTTTCACCTTAATGAAGACATTGTTTTACGCTCGCTCTGCGCGAATCCTAAGCATCCTAAGGAGGTTGCCTTGCATTCCTTGGATGTTGTCAGGGCGATCACGGTCTACCTGTCGTCGACTGAATCCTTTAGAAAATCGGATTCTCTTTGTCCTTCCTGAGGGACCTCGGAAGGGTATGGCTGCGTCTGCGGCGACCATTTCAAAATGGATCAGACAGACAGTTGTACAGGCCTATTAGTTGAATGGACGGGTACCGTCCTTCCCTGTCAAGGCGCACTCTACCAGATCGGTGAGTACGTCCTGGGCTCTCCGGCATCAGGCCTCGGTGGCCCAGGTGTGCAAGGCTGCGACTTGGTCGACAGTGCACACCTTTTCTAAATTTTACAAAATTGACGTTCTGGCATCAGCTGATGCCTCCTTTGGCCGCAAAGTTCTCTGTGCGGCAGTACCTTAGGGGACCCTGGTTCTGTTGCGGGTCCCTGCCTGTTGGGGTTGTTGACCCCCTTGGTTATTTGCTTTCCTGGGTTGTTGCTCCTGTTGAGCTTTTTTGTTGCCCAGAAGGTTCCCTTGCTGTCCATATAAGGTTCCTTTCTCTGATGTGGGTACTGCGTTGCCTTTACTGACGGTTGCGTTTCCCACCCCTCATGTCTACACTGCTTTGGGACATCCCCATTGGTGAAGACTGTATGAGTGGGCGGCGACTGTCGGAGGACATAAGAGAAAACTGAATTTTTGTAAAATCTTACCGTAAAATTCCTTTCTCTGAGTCCTCCGACAGTCCCCGCCCCTCTTTTTGGGGTTCTTATACACCTACTGCTTGCTACCAAACTGAGTTGGGATGGCTATTGCAGGGGGGGGTATTGGACCAGTGGGACAGCCCCCATGGATGTGTCTATGTAAATGCTTTTGTTTTAACAAGTCTTATGCCTAGCTACTCCTAAGGAGAGGAAGTCAATACCCCATTGGTGAAGACTGTATGAGTGGGCGGCGACTGTCGGAGGACTCAGAGAGAGGAATTTTACGGTAAGATTTTACAAAAATTCAGTTTTCTGTGCTGCGAGCTCCTAGCACAGTTACCAGCGAGGACTGAAAAGCTTCCGATGCATACTTGCGATCGGGATCTTTTGACTGCATTGACAGTCACATGACCCAAATGCCTGCCTCCACCTCCCAGAATTTTGAAGCTTAAAGAGCTGGGAAGCAGCATCGGGAAGAGGTTAATTAGGACCATATACAGCTGCTCTATCTCCTTGTGCACAGTGACTGGTTTCGTCTCCGCCCCCTCCTGTGGTTTTCTGCAGGCAGCCTGTAGTGGGTGGAGTCTGCTTGGTCCCACAGCTCTGCTTTCTTTACTGACTTTGAACAGCACAGTGAGGATTTTACTACTATTTATGACGTAATATGTAGGTTTGTAAAGGCATTTGGTGCACATTAAAGAATTTGTAACCCCAACATTTTATATTTCTGATATGTACCATGTGCTTGTATATAAAAACACTGTTCTTTTTGTATTGCATCCTGTTGTTCCTGGGAACTTGGGTTGCTTCTCTTCAATGATCAGACATGTCCTGACACTCTCTGCACAGCCATTTACTGGGCAGAATAGTGTGCAGCTGTTTCTCCTCCCACAGCTCTCCAAGCCTCTTATGCAGCTGAAAATGTAGGGGGTAGAATGCAGAAATGCGATCACTTCTAAAAAAAAAAAAAAAAAAAAAAAAAGAAAGTGAAGGTATTATATATATTTCCTTTTTAATTTATATTTAAAACTGAATAGGTTGTTTTACAAGGTGAGGGTCCACTGTAAGTAGGAACATAACCACACTCATTTACCTGCTCCTGAAATGGAACTATGGACTACGGAATTCGTAGTGGACATAGACCAGTGCACACACAGTCTGTGTTGGGTTCACCACATACTACAGTGTGATAGCACAATCCCCTTTAGATCTGCAAACAACTATGCAGTGCAAGGACCTGCCTAATTAGAACCAGATTGATTGGGTAGTATAGGTAGGATCTCAGGTTGATTGTACAGTTATTGTATGGCAGGACTTGGAGGTGCAATCGAGAGACATTTGAACAGCAGCATTGCCAGCCTTGGGGAAGGGAAGGGTGACAGATTAGCAGATTTAGATGGACTTGACTAACAAATTGGACAGGGTCTGGCCTAGGAGTTAAACATCTTGCGAGGTCAGATACGACCGTGTCTTGGCCCGAGGCCCAGCATTCCTCCTGGCCGACAGCCCCCTAATTTCGATGGAGGGGGTTCTGTCTGGAGCGGTGTCTGCCTGGTTCCAGGTATGGTAAGTAGTTGTCCTCCCTCTCCCCCCCCGGAGGGTTTTGGGGTGGATGTGGGCCCCTTCATGGGATTTTGTTTCTGCGGGTGGTAAGTCTGGTGGGGTCCTCTCCCCCTCTGCTGAGGATCGCTTGGTGCCTTGTTCTTGGCGACTGGGTGAAGCTGCCAGTGCGGTGTGGGTTGTCCCTTATCAGTGTTACACCTTTTTGTGGGGTCCCCCTGGTGACTCATGGAGTCTTTGTAGCATATCTTCCCCCCCCCCCCCCCCCGAGACTGCTGGTCCCTCTGGGTCCCAACCAACCAACCATCCATCCATCCATGCATGGACGGCGGTCCTGGAGTCCACTGTGTCCCGGGTGGAGGTGGATTTCAGGTTACGGGCTAGCAAAAAACACCCCCCACCTTCCCCTGCCTCATCGGTCTCATCAGATCCTGAATCTGATTCGGCAGCTGCTAACGTGGGTCACCCTGCTGAGTCTGCAACCATGCGCTTGGAATCCTATGATAGTGAAGATGATTCCTCTACGTCTTGGACCACGCACAAAAAGGTGCTGGTGGATGCACTGATTGTAACTGTGCATGAGACCCTAAAGATGGAAGATGCAGCTGAGGCTGCGACAAGAGGTACAGGTACCTTTTGGCACTCTCAAACCATCTAGAGCGGTAAAGGTGGTTTTGTTTTCCCTGTCGCTTTTTACAGAATTGTCGCAAAAGAGTGGGGATGACCAAAGCATCCCCGTGGGGTTCCTAAGCACTTTACTAGGCATTACCCTTATGAGGAGTCTCTTTCTAAGAAGTGAACCGTCCGGTTTCCATATTGAACAAGGCAACCCTGATTCCACTTGAAGAGTCCCCCGGCTTTGAAGGATCTGGCTGACCAGAAGGTGGAGACTGTGGCCTGCAATATGTACACTCTGGTTCAGCAATGAGGCCCATATTCACCATTGCCCTAGTGTCGCAAACTCTGACAGAGTGGGCTAAGCTCTTACGCCGTGACCTGGAGGGAGAACAGCTCCCCTCTGCTTTTGCCGAGCTGGTGGACCAGCTGGTCCAGGGGCTGCAGTTTATCTGTGATGCCTCTTTGGATGCAGCTCCCCTGATGGTTCGCTTCTCTGTTTTTGTGGTGGACCTTCGGCATGTCTTTTGGTTTCAAGTGCTGGTCTGCGGATCAGACTTCAAAAAAGGCCTTGGTTGATCTTCTTCCTTTCCAAGGAGATGGCCTGTTTGGAGCTACCCTGGATGATATCATTAAAGGTCTCGCAGGGGTGAAGAGTACTTTTCTTCTGCAGGCTACTAAGGGCAAGGAACCTCGTCATAGACGTAGGCTTTCCTTCTCAGCTCATAAGAAGTTTTTTTCATCCCTTAGGGTCAACTGACAAGGGCTTAAAGCCTTTCAGAGCCTCTTCAGGGCGATCCAAATGAGCCTGGTCTGTCAAGCCAAGTTCGGGCTTCTCCAGACCCGTGGATAAGAAGGCTCCTTCAGCATGAAGGTGCGCCCTCACCCGTATCAGGGATGGGGGGATGTCTTTGCTGGTTTCCTGATCCGTTGACTTCCCTGGTGCAAGACGAGTGGGTCCACTAAGTTACAGAACCAAGTTTCGCTCTTTTCCCCCGGCAAGATTTTTCTCCTTCCAACTTGTGCCTGTCCACATACTGCTTACAGGGCCTGTTTGGGGCGGTACAAGACCTGTTCCTACAAGGGGTGATTGTCCCGGTTCGGACTACGGAACGTTTTCAGGGTTTTTACTCAAACCTGTTCAGTCCCCAGGAAGGAAGGCAAAGTGCATCCAATCCTGGACTTCAAGGCGCTCAACTGCTTTGTGCGGGTACATAAGTTCAGAATGAAATCCATTTTAACAGTGGTGGCATCCCTGCGTCAAGGGGATTTCCTCACCTCTATTGATATCAAGGATGCCTACCTTCACATTCCGATGTGTGCAAGTCACCAGCGTTTTCACTGCTTTGCTGTGGAAGAGGAGCATAAGCATTTTGTGGCATTACCCTTGGTCTTCAAAAAAGTGTTAGCCCTGGTGCTAGATTCGCTACGCCAACAGGGGATTCGGGGTACTGGGCTACTTGGACGATTTTCTACAGGCGGAGTCTCCCTCTATGCTTCTGCTGTGGTGGAAAATCTGGAGATCACAATACGAACTCTGCAGGGTTCGGCTGGATTCTGAATTTTCAGAAGTCTACGCTGGCACCGTCCAGGAAGCTGGACTATCTGGGCCTGACTCTGGACTCGGCCTTAGCCAGAGTGCTCCTTCCTCTGGACAAACTCCAGAAATTGCAGGCTGCCATTTGCCTCCTACTGCCAAACAGATGGTCATCTCTCCGGACTTGCATGTGGATGCTGGGCCTAAAGTTGTCTACCTTCAAAGCAGTTCCGTTTGTTTAGTTCCATAGGAGGTCCCTGCAAAGGGAGATTCTGACCAAATGGGACAAGACTCCACAGTCTCTTGATAATCCGATCCCACTGAGTCGGGGAACGAGGAAGTCACTGATACGGTGGCACTTGGGCTGGGAAAATCCTTCCTCCCCTTGTATTGGACAGTGGTAACCATGGATGCCAGCCTTTCCGGCTGGGGAGGCGTCCTCGGCAAGCATTCTGCTCAGGAGATCTGGACGCTGGAAGAGTCCAGACTACTGATCAATGTCTTGGAACTCTGAGCGATCAGACTGTGTCATTGGACGGATAGTCTTTAGGGTTGTCTAGTTCGCAATCAGACAATGGCATGGCTGTGGCTTATGTCAATCCCCAAGGGGGCACAAGAAGTGTCTTGGCTCTGGAGGTAGCCAGCATTCTAAGGTGGCCAGAACAGTTCCTTCCAGCCCCCTCTGCCGTACACATTCCCGGGGTGGAAAATTGGCAGGCGGATTACCTCAGTAGGCACTGTTGAAAGCTAGGAAATCTACTTCCAGGATGATCTACCATCGTACGTGAAAGACTTACATTGCGTGGTGTGAGTCGCTTGGGGTTCATCCTCGCTCCTACTCGGTGGCTCGGATCCTAACCTTCCTTGAGTACCATGAAAGGCCAGGTGTCTGCTTTGGTGGTCTTCTTCCAATGACCTTTGGCCACACACTCCCCTGGTGTGTACTTTTTTCTTCAGGGTGTCTGACATTTGATCCCTCCAGTGTGGGCCCTGTTGCCGACTTGGGATCTCAATTTGCTGCTTTCAGCTCTACAGAAGCCTCCCTTTGAAAATATTTGGGAGATTCCCCTGCTTACGCTGTCTCAGAAGGTGGCCTTTTTGGTGGCTATATCCTCTGCGCGCAGGGTGTTGGAACTGGTGGCGTTATTCTGTTTACCCTTTACCCTATCTGGTGATTCACAGGGATAAGGTGCTTCTTCGCCCCTTTCCGTCTTTCCTTCCAAAAGTTGTCTCTGATTTTCATTTGAATAAAGACATTGTGTTGCCATCCCTGTGTCCCAAGCCTAAATATCCAAAGGAAATAGCTGCTGTGCATGCTTTGGATGTGGTCCGAGCAATTGGGATGTACCTGGCAGCTACAGAGCCTTTCAGGAAGTCAAACTCACTATTTGTGCTCACGGATGGGCCTTGTAAAGGATTGTCCGCTTCCTCTGCGACCATTTCCAGATGGATCAGACAGACGGTGGTTCAGGCCTATTCCATCAGCGGCCAGGATCCTCCTTTCCCTGTCAAGGCACACTCTACTAGGGCACTTAGGGCCTCCTGGGCTTTCCGTCATCGGCGTCAGTGACGCAGGTTTACAAGGCGGCCACCTGGTCATCGGTGCACTTTTTCAAAGTTTTTTATAGTGGATGTGTTGGCATCTGCGGATGCTTCCTTTTGGCCGCAAGGTTTTGTAGGCTGCAGTATTAGAGAACCTGATCCTCTGAGGGTGTGTTGTTGTTGTTGTTTTTTTTTTTTTTTTTTTTTTTGGAGGTGGGCTCCTGTTTGGTTGAGCTCCTGTTGCCTTGTTGGCTAATGTTTAGCCATGGGAATTTTTTGATACTCCCACCCCCACTTTAACACTCCTTTTGGAACAGCCCAATGGTTAATACCAGGAGCTGTGTCCATCAATGAACAAAAGAGAAAATTGGATTTTTGACTTACCGTAAAAATCAATTTCTCTGATGTTCATTGCAAACACAGCCACCCACCCCTCTGTGGAGTTATTATTCTCCTGACACTGCTTGTAACAAAACTGAGTGGCTACAGCAGAGAGAGAGAGTATACTTTCTGGGACTACCCATGGGTGTAGCCAGAATAATTTTCTGCCTAGTGTCCTACTCCTGTAGAGGGCAGTATAACCCAATGGTTATGAATACCAGGAGCTGTGTCCATCAATGAACATCAGAGAATTGGGATTTTTGACTTACCGTAAAATCTTTTTTTTTTTTTTTTCCTTTCCATCACAGGTTGAAGGAAAATAAATTGCTTGATTTCCCCATCAACACTGTATTTCCCCCTCCTACCATCAGCGTGTTCTGCGCACAGGGATCCTTCTCCACCAGCAAAACACAATGATCGCTGCTGGCATCTAAAGCCACCGGTAGTGATCAGGCAAAAAAAAAAGGCCAACAGACTGGTTGTACTTAGGTCAATCGACTTCGGTACAATCAGCCTGCCTATAAAAGTATTGAAATTCAGCCAGTTTCTGCTGAATTTTAATCCATCTATGGTCTGCTTTAGCCATTTAAATGCACATACTACGCATTGCAGTGCTCTTGTGCTTAAAAATGTATTTGTAACCCGCTGGCTGCCCTTAACACATTGCACATCAACACGCATATGTTACCACACCACGGCAGATCTCAAATGTGTGAATCCAGCCTAAAGGAATTTTTTACTGTGATGTTCTGATCTTTATGTTCTTGCTGTACTGTGGTGGGCAACCTTGACAATCCAGCTGTGGTGAAACTACAAATCCACTCATGCCTTTGTCTCTCTGGGAGTCAAGCCTGTGGCTCCGTCTTGCATTGCCTCATGGGATTTATAGTTGGAACTGGAGTGTAATGTATTGTATTTCTAATATTTTCACATTCTATTGCCACTGACTTTATATGTATCTGAATACCGGATTGCAGTTAGCTTCCTTGTTGAGTGGCTACACCGCTAAGGGCTCATGCCCACTGCATCGCAAAGAAGCAACTCCTACAGGCTTTTGAGCTTTTTAAAGCTCTTGTTTTTTTCTGCCTGGAAACTCCCCTCCATGTTAGCCAATGCGTCCATGCACACTATGGCTTTTTCAGATGTTTACAAGCATATGCTCTTACAGGCAGAAAAAAAAGCCACTAAACCTCACATTTTTGAGAGGAGCTTTCAAGCAGAAAAGACACCGAAGTGCCCAAAAACGTGCGGAAAAGTGTAAAGAAGCAAGATAAAGTGGGGAAAAAAGCTTGAAAACGCACAAAAAAATAGGAAAAATAGCTAAGAGAAGTGTTTGTGAAAAAAATGCTTATGCTCAAATAAGCTTATTAAAAGTGAGCAGAAGGCTAAAAAAAAAAAAAAAAAAAAACACCAGCTTCTTCAAGCTTTTAGGCAGAGATATAAAAGCTTAAAGCCTGTAGTTTTTTGAGCTGCAGTATGCATGAGCCCTTATAAGATAAGCTATATATTGGTCTATTCCAGCCTTTTTCAACCAGGATGCCTTGGAAAAATGCCTAAGAATTGTATACAATCTGGTTTGTGGATGAAGGCTGCCTTTTTTGGTTACACTAATGGCTCGTTTCCACTGAGCGGTACGGTACACAATTTTTGCCATTTCCATTGTGAATGGTACCCTAATTCTGAACTGTACCGTACCACTTTTTTGGGACCCTTTCGTTGGGGTACCAAGCACATTAGTACCGTACCAACAGGGTGGAGCTACACTCTGCAGAACTTTGATTGGTTGACAGAGAATCGTCGATCACAGCTTTCCTACTACACCACGCCTATCATGAAAGGGTACTATTGGCAGTGGAAACGCAAGGTGTACCGTTCCGAACCATACTGAACCCTACCGTACCACTCAGTGGAAAGGAGACATAAGTCACAGGTGTTCATTGTGCACCATCACAACCTTCTAGCTGCCGGCGACCTAACAATCAATGACCTCATCAGTTGATAAGGTAGATGTCAGTTGTCTGCATAGCATCCTTGTTTGACCCTCCCCTGCCCCTCTCCATCAGTGTTGGGAGTCACATTAGCTGAGCGATGGAAAAAAAATGAGGGAGAAGAGAAACATTGGCATACTAGTCAGAAGCAGTTTGCAAAAGTGTATTTGCTTTTTTTAGAATTAATCACCTCTAATGTTGGGTGTCCTAGTTGGACTTGTGGATGTTGCTGCATTATGTAAAACTATTAGAACAGTTTTTACATTTTAGAATGGGGTGCCTCGAGACTGTCCATTTTTAAAGGGTACCTTGACTGAAAAAAGGTTGAGAAACACAGATCTATTCAAGTGCCTTTGTTAGTCTTTAAACTGATCCCTGTGTCCTTTGTAGACGCCCTTCGATCCTAGGCCCCCAGGTCTCGACTTTCTTCAAGCTGAGGTCGCAGTTGTTGATCTCTTTAGTATATGTTTGATGGGTTGTTCAGCCTTTTGTAAAATCAGCTTTTAATCTAAAAAGAGCCAGTGCATTCAGAGAAATCTCCGATATTAAAAGCATTCGGTCTTTGTTAAATTAACATTACATGAGATGTTATGCAACGCTGGCTGGCATCCTGGGATTGGGGGGGGGAGATACGGTGGCTTATAATAAATGCATTAAACAGTTAATGTGATGGCACATGATTCATTGTGAGTGCTAGTGCTCCCCTGAGACTGATTGTATTGGAGAGTTGGAGCCTCAGAAGCAAGTTCAGCACTGATGCATAAGCATTAGGTTAATCAGGGTTATCTGTGTTCAAATTTTCACTAAAGCTAACAACATTTAATGACATGGTGACATTTTCTGTTCCTCCTCTGCTTCTTAGTTTTTCACTATTTCTCGTACAAAAGCTGGCATCTCTGCTACAGCCACCGGCCTAATTAGCACAGTTTAGTAATTTGGAACTGCTGTCAGAGACCATTATGTTAGTTGGAAACAGAGTGGATTAAATGAAATGCAGTGACCTCATCTCCTTTTTACGAGGCAGTGGATTTCAGTAGAAAAACTATAGACCCGTCTTTCGTCTACTAACTGCAAACAAGCCTGATCCTGGAAAATGTTATTTTGCCAAAGTAGCGGAGTGAGAGCCCAGCTTGTGCTGTCCTGTGTGCAGTGTGTTTGGTGCACGCTGCATATGTATGTTCAATACCGATGATGTTTAAATGAGCACCTATAGTATATCATTTCCCCTTTAACAGAGCGACGATGTATATTACTAACACTCTTGCTGTGATGCTTGGTCCAATCATTATCTTTGGCTTCAGCTATTGGCTTAGAGCTATTGACTGCCTGACACCATCTGCAAAGCTGCAATCTCTACTCTTCAGATCCATTCAACACACGACTTGAGTCAGCGAACGGACTATCTCTGCTTTAAGCAGAATCCGATCTTGTTAACCTAATTTAGAATAAGTGATGCAGACAGCTCCATGCACTCTCTTTTCCGTTCTTGCACATTAGGTGGCCCAGCTGTGCTGCTCGTGAAAGAAACAAAATAGGAGACATGTTTGGAATATCTTTATTACATCAAGTGCTGGATCAAACTTGAAGCCAATAATTTTCAATTCTTCAAATTAAAAAAAGAAATAGAAAAAAAGGTCACCTTGCTTCTTCCAATGCTGTGTTTTAGCTCTGAGTAGAAACTACATTTTGGATTTATATTTTGCAGAGTGTCTTATTCTACTTAGGCTGCTCAGCTGCATGAACTAAAATACTGATGGTAGATGCCAAAGGAAAGAACATGAAATGTCTTACTTTTTTCTTGATGCTTCCAGAAACTGTCAAGAACCGGTCTAAAAAGGGCCCGAAAAAGGCAAGTTCCAGTAGCACCAGCAAGTTGCCCCCAGTTTGCTATGAAATAATTACATTAAAAACCAGAAAGAAGAAGAAGATGGCTGCTGAGATTTTTCCTAGCAAGAAGCCAGCAAACAGCAATTCTAACTCCTTGCAGCAATATCACCAGCAAAATCTCAATAACAATAACACTATCCCTTCCCCGAACTGGCAAGGACTGTATGGGACCATCAGAGAAAGGTAAGAATGTCACTTTCTGCTGTAAAGTTTGTGTAATGTGTGTTTGGCTGACGTGCTGCAAGGAGCTGTGGTGTGACTAAACTAATTTTGTCTAGATTGATTTTTCTTTTTCTTTTTAAATTTATTTCTTTGGGAAAGAGTTCCTTTTGAAATCATTTGCTCCTACAGAAATGCAGTTATGTTCAACAATGAGTTGATGGCAGATGTGCACTTTGTGGTTGGATCATCTGGAGAAACACAACGCTTGCCTGGGCATAAGGTAAGTAAGATTTTTATATGTGATTTATAGTTGTGTGTTTTTTTTGTTTTTTCTTTTGTGCCTTCATTAACTGGTATTATTTGCAATGCCAAAAAGCAGTCTACATTGTATATGTAGATCACCTATTTATTAAGACACTGCAAGGTACAGTAACCTCTAAGAACCGGTGATTGAGTTTTTACTCGGTTGACTGCAATAAACTGAAATTTGGTTGCTAAGAGTTACTGCTTATGCACTGCTGCATTATAAACCTGAAATATAATTGTGTAACGTGAAGGCAGGACTCCCTTTTTTGATTTTCATCTTATTGCAGTTGTTCCTTGTATGTTATGTAATATTTCCAAGGCAAAGGTTGATGCTATATAAAGAGAATATTAGCAAAGCTTATGTCACATGGATGTGTAACTTTCCTTTTGCGCTTCCCCTTTGCCAGTATGTTCTAGCTGTCGGCAGTTCGGTATTCCATGCAATGTTTTATGGAGAGCTTGCTGAGGACAAAGATGAAATCCGTATACCAGATGTTGAACCTGCTGCTTTCCTTGCAATGCTGAAGTAAGCATTATCTCCGCATTATAATAATTTGTCTAGTTACATCAGTGCAAACTGCAGCATTCATTGACAGAATACAGTCTGCGTGGTTTTCAAGTAGACTTGCTGTTTATAGCAAATTAATGCTGGTGTAAGTCTGGATGTGTTGCTGGGGTTCAGTAATAACAGCCATGTACTAAAGGAGCATTTTTTTTAAATAAAATAAAGTATACATTGTAAACCTGTTTCTGTTCTGACAGTGTTTAGCGGTTTTCCAAAGGAGATTTTTTTTTTTAAAAGTTTCAAATGAGAAGTAGAATCTGTGCAGCTTTGTAAATGAAATATTGATATGTGGCAGCCCTGCAGTATGCTTTTTGATCACCTTCTGTGGCTGTCAGATGGCAGATAATGTATTGGTCAAGTGATAACAAATGGAGATGAGTGGACTGATTTACAAATCGGGAGTTATCTTATTTGGCATATTTCAGTGACTATTTAAATTACTATTTGCAGAATCTGCCTACAAATCATTAATACAAATGGATATCTATGTGGATTGCATGAGTCATTATTTGATTAATTTGTCAAAAATTAGATTTTTCAGATAGCTACAAGTGTGCTGGCCATCTTTTGTGAATCTCTTGCTGTACAGTCCTAAACGGTGTTTGGAATGAGGGTCATGCATATATTCCTAGAAGCTTTGGTCAGACCAAGTGTTCTTCCAGAGCGAGAACCAATAATAAGGGCTGCTTGTTTTTTCTAAAATTGCTCCACCATTAACCCCCATACAACTCTGTGCTTTCTTTATTGGAATTCATGTAGGCTATTCTGCATTTATCCCCCAATGTTAAGTTGTTTTAGTCAACAGATACATATTTCTAGCTCAAGCATCAATGTAGAGCTGTTGGAAGCAGTTCAATACACAAACGTGAAAGTGCAATGAAATGGTGCATGAAACTAGATCTCTGAGCACAGAGCATGCAGAAGGGAAGCCAAGGCAGAGCTGCAGTTCAAAGGGTGAGCCTTGCAATACAAATCAGTTCTCACTTCAGTTGTGAAAGCGTGGCAGAAACGTTTGCATCGTTTCTCAAACTCATCACTTTTTTCTACTACAGTTATTATGATGAAGCAGAAAAGCTGCAAAGCTTAAGGGTTTTGTTGGAAGGTCATTGCTGCACATCAAGGATAGACATTTGTCTTGGTCCTGCATGTTCTAGATAGTTCAAAGGGCAGATGATGATGCCTGCAATAGAGTATTCAGAATACTTTAATAATCCCAAAGGGAAATTATTGAATAATCCCAAAGAGAAATTTGAGATACCCAAAAGGTTATCATGGAGCAAGCAATTAGATCTTCATTTTTTTTTTGTAGCCCGAAGAGGGAAAGGTAAAATCTAATTGAACATGCAGACCAGTAGCCTAGCCCAGAGGTATGCTATATGTGAATAACTGACTCATGGTTGTGCCAAGTTCATAATCAACACATTCTGCAATATTCAGTTTCTTAAAAAAAAAAAAAATACAGTAATTTATTACTTAGCAAAAAATCATCCTGCTTCTCTGCTGTACTAATAAGTGTTTTATTCTGTGTTGTGTCCCTCCATTTTGTAAGTTTACCAGGTTTCAAAATGCTTAAGGTCAGTCTGCCCAAAATTAAAAATGTAGTTTCAGATCGATGCAGGCGAGTCAAATTACCCACTAGCTTACACTAAGTATACAATGCTAAGTCCATGCTTGCAGATTCTGCTCCCCACATCTTAGGAGTCTTGCTGTATTTTTTACAGTACAAAGTACGCAGAGGAACCAAACTCTTTTCTCCATCAGTGCATGCAGCAGTTTAGCGACTCCTTCACTATCGGCATCCCTGTGAGATGGATTAGGGAAATCTTAGGCAGCATTCACCCAAAACTTAAATATAACTTTTCAGTCAACTGAATTTTTTTTTTTTTTTTTTTGTTAGAAGGCAGTATCATTTTATACAGGATTGTATAGCACCCAATTCCACATTTTCAAGGTTCATAGCAATGAAAGGTGTTTGTTGCTTGCTGAGTGTTTCTGCTGTGTGCACCATGTTCTCTGTGTCATATGCTGTATAGATGGGGAATGCTATGATGGAAAATATTTCACATAGGGCTGGTAATGTCCAGATATATATGTCTACAGAACTTCGCTAACGAATAGCTTGATCATCCTAAAACATTAAAGCGGTAGTATCCCGCTTTTTGACACTTTTACCTACAGGTAAGCCTATAATAAGGCTTACCTGTAGGTACAAATAATATCTCCTAAAGCGGCATGGTTTAGGAGATATTTGCAGTGCATGCAGCCGCTCACGCGAGCGGCGCATGCGCTCTGAAGGTCCGGGGGGACCTTCAATTATGTTTGCCGGGAGCTTGCCGGAAAACCACTCCCGCGCACATGTGCGGGAGTGACGTCATCGCGGCTCCAGCCAACCATCGCGCCGGAGCCGTCTCTTCCGGCCAATCACCGCGTCGGAGCTGCCGAACCCAGAAGAGACGGCGAGGGATCATGGCAGCGATGTCCGGGGGTCCGTGTCGGGACTTCGTTCTAAGGTAAGTTACACATAATGGGCTAGTATGTGATGCATACTAGCTCATTATGCCTTTGTCTTGCAGGTTTTTTTTTTTTTTCTTTTTTTTTAGGGTTTACAACCGCTTTAATTTGGGGCAGCATAGTGGCTAAGAGGTTAGCAGTCCCGCCTGGCAGCACTAGGGTTGTTGGTTCAAATGCCAACCATGACACTACCTGCCTGGAATTTGCATGTTCTCCCTGTGCCTTTGTTGGTTTCCTCAGGGTACACCCACACTCTAAATATATACTGGTAGGTTAATTAGCTCCTGTCTAACTTAGCCCTAGAATGTGTATGTATGAATGTGAGTTGGGGACCTTGGACTATAAGCCCTTTTGAGGACAGGGACTGATGTGAATGTACACTATATATGTGAAGCACTGCGTAAATTGACATTGCTATATAAATACCTGTAATCATTTTAAATATGCAAATCTAATGATGTGCATAAAGCTCAGAGAGATCTAGCATTCATAAATGCAGTCTTTTTTATTTTTTTCTATAGATGTGATATTTTACCATATTATTTTTTTCCCCCAATAGATACCTGTATTGCGATGAGATAGATTTGGCTGCTGACACCGTCCTGGCAACTCTGTATGCTGCTAAAAAATATATTGTCCCGCATTTAGCCAGAGCATGTGTCAACTTCCTAGAGACCAGTTTAAGTGCTAAGAATGCCTGTGTTCTCCTGTCTCAAAGCTGCTTGTTTGAAGAACCTGATCTGACCCAGAGGTGCTGGGAAGTGATTGATGCACAAGCAGAACTGGCTTTGAAAAGTGAAGGCTTTTGCGACATCGACTTCCAGACACTTGAAAGTATCCTTAAAAGAGAGACTTTAAATGCCAAAGAAATTTTTGTCTTTGAGGCGGCGCTCTGTTGGGCAGAAGTAGAATGTCAGCGCCAAGATCTACCTCCCACCATAGAGAACAAGAGGAAGGTTTTGGGCAAAGCTCTTTACTTGATTCGTATCCCAACCATGGCCCTGGATGACTTTGCCAATGGCGCTGCCCAGTCTGGAGTGTTGACTTTAAATGAGACTAATGATATCTTTCTTTGGTATACAGCTGCTAAGAAACCGGATCTAGAGTTCGTAAGCAATCCCAGGAAGGGGCTCGTCCCTCAGCGATGCCATCGCTTCCAGTCCTGTGCCTATCGCAGCAATCAGTGGAGGTACCGAGGCCGATGCGACAGCATCCAGTTTGCCGTTGATAAAAGAGTATTCATTGCGGGATTCGGCCTTTATGGCTCCAGCTGCGGCTCAGCAGAGTACAGCGCCAAGATTGAACTTAAGCGCCAAGGGGTGATCTTGGGGCAGAACCTAAGTAAATATTTTTCAGATGGATCCAGCAATACATTCCCTGTTTGGTTTGAATATCCAGTGCAGATTGAACCAGATACTTTCTACACTGCCAGTGTGGTCTTGGATGGCAATGAATTGAGTTATTTTGGACAGGAAGGAATGACTGAAGTGCAGTGTGGTAAAGTAACTGTGCAGTTTCAGTGTTCCTCAGACAGCACAAACGGCACTGGGGTGCAAGGAGGACAGATACCCGAACTTATATTCTATGCCTGACCACATACTTTTGTAGGGTCTGAAGAAGATAGTGCAGTTGTCAGAGTACAAGAATGTACAGAATGTAATTTACATATATATTGGTGAGAATGCTGTTTGCATCTAGTTTACTAGTTTGGCATAGATTACTGCTGTATAGAAAGACTGTAAATGATGGCACTTTCTAATATAGTTTCTAAAAAAAAAAAAAATGTCATTAACGTAAATCCTGCTTAATACAAAAGAAAAGATATTTTGCTAAATACATCATAAATTAAGCCTGTAAGTAATAAGAGTTTATATCGGATGTATCTTTTTATCTTGAATCCTATAAAATTCCACTATATATCTAATGATGATTTGTAAATATCAGTAATTCACAGCAACCACCCAGATTTCACTTTAAAGTGCACCTGTCACCTAAGTAAACATAGGCTATTCAAATAGGAGGAGACACCAGTAGGTATCATTGTGAACTTCCTAGGCTTGGCTGCCGTGTCCCACAGTGGAGTGGTATTAAGTTGTTTGGTGGGGGTGTGTTTAAGCACAGCATGTAAACCAGAAAGTCAGATGATGAAGTTTGGGACTTCCATGATGGAGGATAGAGGGATAATAAAGCTGAACTCAAGGTAATTAGCTAACCACACATACAAACACATCTAGGGGGAGCTGTTTTAACTGCCAAACAACTTGTCTGACCAGCCTGTTCTGAGATTTCACATTCAAAAACAACTTTTATTGAGATAAAAATAACAAATGATGAAATTAGCACTACAAAACAAAAAGGGGGGGGGGGGAGAGAAAACTCAAATATACCAATCACTCAGCCAATAATTCAATCAGTGTTGTAAAATAGCTCTATACCAATGCATCAATCATAGATCAGTATGTTTGTATGCAAGTAAGACATTGCTTGGGAACATCAAATGAAGGAAAAAAACAAACAAAAAATAACGGTATATAACATGGAAATTAGAATTCATTACCCAACATGTATCGGGTTGTGCTTGCCATTTATCCTATACTTTTATTATATTTGGTAAGGCAACCTCCTATGTACATGAATCAGTTTTTTTTATAAGGAAGGATGGAGTTCACCTCCCGTACCTAGGTCTCAAACTTTGTTGGTATTGTCAGCATCCGGCTGTGTGCAATCACTTTTCGAGCAGCGAAGAGTGTTCCATGCAAAAATTTGTCCATGGCATTGTCCAGAAAAAGAGCAAACGGTTTGAGATCCAGAGATAGAGTAAAACTCATGTGGTCATGTAGAAACTGTACCACATGAGTCTGGAACGTCTGAACTAATGGACAGGGCCATACAAAGTGGAAAAAAGTGCTTGTATGTTGCCCACAAAGATGGCATGGGGGGATTTACAGCGAGAGACACAAACTGGAGTCAAGCCGTGTGAAAAATATACATCTGGGTCAAACCATCATCCAGTTCTGAGATTTACACAACTTTGCGACAACAGCCCCCTCTGAAAGAAGACCTAATTTTTCTATAATGCAGGTAACTAAAACCTTCAGGACCTGTCCCTCCCCCAGCCTAAGAACGCACATTGGTTTGCCACTCCTTCTACATACAATATCAGCATGTTCCTTGTTAGCACATGAGCACTGCAGCACAACTGATTGACTCTTTTGTGCTGCTTCACCCACTTTCATTCTGAGTTCTGCTGTACAGGGATTGCAATCAATAGAGTAATAGACCAGTGTTTGGCGCCTACTCCAAAAACAAACTAAACAAAACCGTAGCTGTGTCTTTAAAAAGAATAAATCCAGTTAAAACATGTGCATAGTAAAGGTATAATGCCTGATTCTACATTATATGTGACATGTGAAAATAAAATGTATTAAAATAATTAAATAGTCCAGTGTGATATGTTGGGAACATAACACACTGGACTATTTCATTTTTATTTGCATAGGAATTGCAAGAGGCTGATAACGGGTCAGATCAGGGTACTTGAAGATCTGCTGTTTGGGGGAGAAATATGTTGTAATAATGAACACAGCGGAGTTACATTTGTGTACATTTTTTTTTTTACTGCTTGTCCTGCGTTTTTATTTTAGTTCAGCTTTGCGCTAGTACAGCTTTGCAAAAACCCATAATGGTGGCAGTTTACGTATCCATGAAGTGACGTGTGCACTTTAATGCAGTAGAGTCGGTTGCTATTTTTTACTGACGTTTGGGCATTGTTCCTTGCTTTGCAGAAGTAGTTTTACTGGCTTACCTGAAAACATGAACAGCATTTACAAGTATATGTTCACGTTCCCATGCTGTAATGGAAATATTTTACCACCGTATTATCTTATGTGACAAGGGGAAATTCAACAGAGTGCAT
The DNA here is from genome assembly GCF_965119305.1 of Pelophylax lessonae. NCBI lineage: Eukaryota > Metazoa > Chordata > Amphibia > Anura > Ranidae > Pelophylax > Pelophylax lessonae. The sequence goes on along the minus strand of NC_138770.1, from coordinate 596,617,353 downwards.
TTTAGAGCCATTTTAGACTAAATAGAGCCTAAAAGTGCTTTTTGATAGGACTAGTGACAGGATGTCAGCTGTGTGCCTCAAAATCTCTCCCCCCAGAGTCGCAACACTGGAAAATATTTCCAGCTCTTATAAGCTTCTGATAGATTTGGAAATGTCTGTAAATGTTGTTCAGGTTTGTTGATCCTTCAGACCCGGTTCACACTCATGCGAGTGCCGGGTTCGCATGTAATGTCGGAGCGCACTGCTCCGACATTACATGCGATCAGCTGTGCGGTGCGAGTTTAGCCATACAGTTTGTATGGCTAAATTCGCATCGCACCCGGTGCAAACACGCACAGGAGGCATTTTTGCAGCCGCATCAGGATCGGATCGCACAGCGGTTCACACTTGTGCGATCCCATCCTGTGCGAACTGCACGATCGCACTGCGATATGCGATCAAACTGGGGGTGTCGTTAAGATTACATTGACACCCCCAGCGGATCGCATATGGCAGTGTGAACTGCCGGGGGTGCGTGTGCGATGCGGGAAAAGGCTGCGAATTCGCAGCCTTCCCGCATCGCAATAGTGTGACCCGGCTCTCAAACTGAAAATACAAAGCAGATACGACTATGAACAACCCACGTTTACTGACTGTGAACAAAACTTAGCGAAACATTTTTTTACTTTATTTTCAATGTGCGCACTTATTGCATACTGATTTTGATTTTTTAACACAATGGTTGAACATGTTGTGTAGGATTGCATTATGAAAGTTGTTGGAATTTTAGTTTACATTTCCATCTATATACTAACAGTTCTGATAAAAAAAAAAAATAGTCTGACTTGAAATTGAGACTGACGGGAAGAATAATCTGTTGTAGGTCATGGATTACATTTTATATATAACACTAATACATAATACCTAAATACAAAGGGGAAAGTTAGCTACAGAAATACATAAATGTTAACCTTTTCATTTGTATTTCAGTTGTGTTACCATCAATCTGATACCGAGTTCATGTGCACACCCAATGCATAGGCAGGCTGAGTCAGCTGGAGGATGTACAGTTGCAAATCTGCATACGTGATCGCTTATCAGTTGTCATTACAGTGGGTCATGTGATCTCTCTAAACCAATTCATTATTAGGAATTGTATCCCTCTGACAGGTACATTCATATATGGAAATTCTTTTGATAAATGTATTGAAGCATGTCCGGGGAAAAAATAAAAACACATGCAGTACTTCTCTGCAATAGATGCACATCTAACTGCGTTTTTATCACTAAAGTGGTTGTAAATACTAAACCTTTTTTTACTTTAAGGCATTTCTTGCATTAGGGTACAAAAATTTAGGTAAAAGTATAGCCCCCCCCTCACCCCCCTCTTTCTCCTTTCACTTCCTGGTCTCGCATGCTTTTGCCATTGGCTCCCACTGCTGTCAGTCAGCTCTGGTGGCGGGGGCAGGGCAGAGCCACACTCACTTTGGACACAGGGATCCGAGCCCGTAGATGTGCCATGATAGGAAGCGGCATCCTATGGCGGCACACCAAGAAGAGGAGCACCTGTGGGGAACCTTAGAAGAGGAGGTTCAGGGCCCTAGAAGAGGAATCGGAGGAGGACAATTTTTAAGTGTTTAAAGTCCTATGTAGGAGTTGGCAGACACTTCTAACAAGAGAAAAAAAACAAAAAAAAGAAAACCGTGCTCTAATGTACAAACAGAAATTGCTCAGTTTTATATACCAGCAATATTTTTGGGCACATTGTCTATCTGGTTCCCTAGATTAGTGCACCCCTTTACTAACCTCCACTGTAAATTATTTTAGGACTATTTGAATTTGAGTAAACATAACAATTGTTCTTGTGTGTTACAGATTCAAATATTTTTCAGCTGTGAATTATGTTGCCTTTTGAACCCATTCTCACCTAGTAACAACAGTGAGTTTAGAATAGAATTGCATAAATGGATCCTTTGTGTTAAGCTGCAGGAGAAGAATAATAAAATATGTGAGATAACACAGCACTTAACCTGCTACTATACTGATTTTCTTTCCCTTTGTAAACAGTGCTTATTCTTTTTCCTTCAGTGTAGAGCAGCAGTTTGCTAAAGATCTTTCAAATGCCTTTTGGTGTTACAACTTTTCTAGTATCATTGAATGTCGGTTACTGCTAGACATAAGCCAGCCATAGATGGTTCGAATCTCGGCCAGTTCAGCAGGGATTGGCCGAGATTCAAACCATGTATGGGCAGATTGATTGTACCCAATTTGATCAATCCATCAACATGGGTATAACCAGCCTGTCGGACTTTTTATGCAATTATTGCCAGCAGCTAAAGCTGCTAGCAATGATCTTTTTGTGTTCTCTGTGCCAGGATGACTCCTCAGGATGGATTTCTCCATCAATACTGACTGTGTTGATGGCGGAATCTAGTGTTGCAACCTATGGTTGCGGGAAACAAAATCGCACTTTCTATAGCAGACTTTACCTGGTAATCCATTTTCCTTTACATATAGGTTAAAGAGGTTGTAAACTCATTTACAATTTTTTTTTTTTTTTTACAACCTGAAAGAGAAACCCATAATGAGCTAGTATGCATCACATACTAGCTCATTATGAAATACTTACCTTAGAACGAGCCCCCGCCGTGCCGCCCGCTTACCTGCATGACGGGGTACATGTTCAGTCGCCCGTCTTCTGGGATCGCGGCATCCGGCCATCTGATTGGCCAGAGCCGCGGTGACGTCACTCTAACGCACGCGCGCGGGAGCCGACGGTCACGGCACGGGGCTCTGAAGGAACGGCACCAGCGGCCGTTCCTTCAGAGCTCATGCACCAGTGATGTCACTGGCTGCATGTAAGGTAAATATCTCCTAAACGGTACATGTATAGGAGATATTTACAGTACCTATAGGTAAGCCTTATCATAGGGTTTACTTCCTCTTTAAATTAGACCACCCAAAAAAATGTGCATTTCGCTAGAGCTGAATTCCAGACAGATGATTTAACACACAGCACAAATACACATGCATAAAATATTTTACCTGCTTGATTTGCAACTGTAAAACCACCCTACTGATCCAGACAGCGCAGCCAGGGAAGTGATGCCATTTGTCATACTGCAGTTAAACAATTCAGCTTTGTTAAAGAATCTTCCCAACCTCTCAGTTGGATGATGGAGAAACTGCATACTGATTGGGCAATCCATGTGCTCTCTTCTCCTGTCAGCATGCTCGGTGTTAGTTACAGCACTGTACAGTTTTCTCCATTTCCGAACAGTGATTTATAGAAAATAGCAGGCAGCTAATAGACATTCCCATATTTTATGATTAAATGATTATATTTATGATTAAATATGTGCTTCATCAGTTTTCAAAGGCATATTCAGTCAGGTATATAAAAAAGCACATGGATTAAATGGCATCAAACCTAATCTAACTGGGTTTGAATATTACTATGCATGATAACTAATGACCCTACCATAATTCTTACTACAAGTGACAGATTGATGACACTATCTGACTTAAACCATGGATCAGGTTCCAGCCACTTAGCATTCTGTATGTTATATCATTTTTGGATAACCATATGCAAAATATTTCAGTTCCAACGTGCTCCACTGCACTCCAATAACATTTGTGCTGACTAACAGATATGTGACTGGATTATGTCAGCCTCATTTCTGGACACTGTTAAGCTATTTGTTTTAATAACTGGAATATCTGTCTGTTAGTGATAATGAAGAAACATGGAGATCAGCTGCCTTTCAGTCGCCATTCACACTACCATAGCAGGTTGCATGTATGCGCGTGTTGGCGCTTTGCACATAGGGAAGCCATTTATTTATTGCCAACCCATTCAGCAAAGCAAGGCATCCTTTGGGCGTTTTTTTTAAACTGCATTTGCTGCATGTTTTTTGCATATAAAACATTGTCTTGCTGTGTTTGGGGTACCATTTAATAATGAATGGCACCACAAGCGCGACATGCGCATTTCTTGTTCACACACTACACAATTGTGAATGCAAGCTCCGCCTACTCCCAGTTTGCACTCACTGATTGATTACTTATGGATACCATGTTCCTGTGCATCACTTTTCACAAATATCCCTGCTATGGTAACATCCAAAATCACCTAAATATATTTTACCTTTTTGCACTTTATAGTATATTCAGAAACGGTCAATATTTTAAAATGTATCACTAAGTTTAGTGGGCATAAATGATATATTTTTTTTTCTTTATGCCTGTATTCAGTTTATTCCCTTTCCTTATTAATGACCTGTATAATCAATGCTTGTCTGTGTATTTGTAACAGGCTGATAGTAACTTTTACAAAACTATACCTTTTTAGTAGTTGTGCTAATGCCATCTTGTTTTCATGCCTGTTAAAGCAGTGTACTGTATTATTGATCTGATATATAAAGTG
>NC_138770.1:596460445-596610445 GCF_965119305.1 Pelophylax lessonae | reverse complement strand
GGGGTCTTTTAGACCCCCAGATCTCTCCACAACAGTACCTGTCAAGTGTAAAAATAAAAAAAAAAAACTTTTTTTAAATGTACAATAAAATCGGCCCATACCGATATTCAATGGCCAAAATATCGGTCGATCTCTAAAATATAAATATACACACACACGTTTATTATACTTTACAGGAAGCCTTTCAGAAGAGGCAATTCTGCAGGGCAGTATTCCAACATAATAATGACCCCAAGCACACCACCTCCAAGAGGTCCACTGCCTTGCTAAAGAAGCTGAGTGTAAAGGTGATGGACTGGCCAAGCATGTCTTCAGACCTAAACCCTATTGAGCATCTGTGGGGCATCCTCAAATGGAAGGTGGAGGAGCGCAAGGTCTCTAACATCCACCACCTCCATGATGTCGTCATGGAGGAGTGGCAGGGACTCCAGGGGCAACCTGTGAAGTGCTGGTGAACTCCATACCCAAGAGGGTTAAAGCAGTGCTGGAAAATAATGGTGGCTACACAAAATATTGACATGTTGGGCATTTTCACTTAGGGATGTACTTACTTTTGTTGCAAGCGGTTTAGACATTAATGGCTGTGTTGAGTTATTTTGAGGTGACAGCAAATTTACACTGTTATACATTCACTACTTTACATTGTAGCAAAGTGTCATCTCTTCAGTGTTGTCACATGAAAAAATATAATAAATTATTTACAAAAATGTGAGGAGTGGACTCACTTGTGAAATAATGTATGTAAAAACCCAGCCTAAAAGCACTTTAAACAATCCCTTACAGTCAGAGCTCTGGGCACTGTTTAGTAATCAACCCTCAAAATCACAACAGAGGCCATAAGGTATAGATTCAGTTGCTTTCTAGCAGCATTCAACACCTGTTTGCTTACATTAGAAGGTTGGTAGGCTTCCAAGTCCCTGCTACCTGAGAAAATAGGTTAACTTTGCATCTTTTGTGACATTTTGAAAGAAATTTTTTCCACAGTACCCTCAGCTACAGAAGTCAGTGGGGCTTTGTTTTAAATACATGTTCAACTAAGGCCCCTTTCACACGGGTCCGTTCCATTGATGGAGTCCGTTCTGTTCAGCGGGGGATCGATCCCCGCTGAGCAGGCAGATGACAGTTCCGTCTCCGCTCTCTGTGCAGAGATGGAGCTGTCAGATCCCCGCTGTTCTCTATGGGGAGATTGGATGAGAATGGACCGCCAAACTAACAGAAAATAGGGTTTCAATCTGTCCGGATTTCGCTGACTGGATCGGATTGGATAGCAGCGGGTATCAGCGGAGATGTCTCCGCTGACATCCGCCGCTCCATAGGGATGCATGGAGCATCCAAACCGGTGGATCGGATAGTCTGTGTGAAAGGGGCTTAAGAGTGGTTGTAAATGATTACCTTGTAAAACAACCCATTCATTTTAAAATAGAAATAAAAGGCAAAACATTTTTTTATAGATAAGAAAACAAACATCATTAATACCATAGATATTATATTATGAGTCACGTGCTGTCTCAGGAAATATAAATAAACACTTCCTAGATGCTGCATGTACCGTTACTGAAAACCATGCAGTAAAACGCTAAAAGTGGGGGATGGGGGATACAGAGCTTCTGGGAAGTGATATGGGTAAAAAACAAATACTTAAGTGGAACTCCAATAAGAATGTATTAAATGTGAAACTAAAATACATTAAATTCATATATAAATTAATCCAGCTAGTATAAAGTGCATAAGTGTATTCAATAAAAGAAGTGGATAAACCAAGTTTCATCAAACATCTTCGGGTATATAGTGCATTGGTGTGATCAATAAATAAATAATAAATAGAGGTAATAAAACCACTCTTATGCCAATAAATATAGTGTAAAAATAATCAAGCGACAGGTAAAAGTGTACAGTGCACGTGAGTGGAAGTGGCGCAACGCGTAGGGCCGCTATACCAGAAGTGACGTATGAACGCGGAAGCGAGGACCGCGACCTTCTTTGTTTGCTACTCTAAGGCTTAATCTTTGAGAGACAAATTTAAGTCTTTTTAATCTAGTACAATAAATTGAATTTATACGGCAATATTGCACTATTGTGAGCCCTTTATTCCCGAGATTTGGTGACTACTGGAAAGTACAGGAATCTGAGGCAGATCGATTACTTCCAATTACTGTAAAGCAGGGAAGGAGTGGAGAGGAGCCCTGGATATTGTTTACAAGGCGCATGATATAATATATGGAGGTGAGCGATTAGCACACCCAGAGGGGTACACAAGCGAGAAGAAGCGTCCCATTGTTTTCACACTGTGTATGGTGGAGGGCTAATACCATATAAGGAATTACTTTTGCTCTGATACATTATTGGAACACTTATTTCTCTTACGTCCTCCGACAGTCGCCGCCCCTTCATATTCATCACCAATGGGTTATGTCCTCTCATCCGTAGGAGTAGCTAGGCAATAGAATATGTTAGTACAAAGACTTTTAACATATCCCCACCCCCAGGGGGTGGTCCCCTCAGTACATAACCCTCCACTTCCTGTATCCAACTCAGTTTCATTTGTCTAGCTGTCAGGAGTGGCTGGATGTTTCTGTGCTGGGACACCTTGTCTCAGCTCTCTTTCCTTTCTTTGGTTTTTATTTGAGTTTTTCTCTCTTTCTTGTTAGCTGTTATTTTATCAGCGTTAGTTAGTTCTTCGGAAGAAGAGGATCATGCGGGCTGCGTCTCGGGCTGACCCCCCCTGATCGCAGGTTGTGGGTCAGTGGTTTCTCAGCCCGCCATCGAGCGTTCAGTCAGGTATCGCTCCTGAGTTATCTGAACGACCCATCCCTGTTCCGTGCAGGGATGCCAGGTGAGGTGGCTACCTCACCGGACGCTGTGCGGTTTCTCAACCCACCCTCTGGTGCGTCCTAGATGCGACTCTCCCTGCCTCATGTTCAGCGGTTTGTTCGCCTGTGCGGGTTCCCCACGCCATGTAAGAGGTAAGTGTATGTATGTGGGGACCTGTCTGTCTGGGGGGTGTCAGTCTGGGACTGTGTTACCTTACCCTGTGTTCACACTGTTACTGTCTCCCTATCCCTCGTGTTGCATGCTGTGGGCTGCAGGAGGGGGGGTTGTGCTGCACTCTGTGTCAGTCTGTATGTGAACGGCTGTGTGCTGTGGGGCTTGAGTTCTCATGCTTGGGGCACATTACAGCGCCGCTGCGGCGGTTTAACATGTTTATTCCTTTTGCTGGGCAATTGGTGTATTTTTCTATTTCACCCTCATGGGGTGTGGGAGCGGCGGTTTCGGCGCCAAACGGCGCCATTTTGGCTGCGATCGCTCCGGCCGCATGTTTTACATGCATGGCGGCCATTTTCTTGTAGCCTCCATAGGCTTTAATAGAGCGCCCTGTATACCAGCACTTCCTTTCCTTCAGAAGCACCGCAGGCAGCAGCAGCAGCAGCGATCTCCAGGTTCATTTCCCCCTATTCCCTGTGTCCTGCCTTGGTTCATTGTCCCTGTGGGGGTCCCTTGTGTGGGGGGTTTTTTGTGTGAAGTGGGCTACGATCGCAGCGCTCTCTTAAAGGGGCGGTCACCCATTTATTTTTCTGCTACAGGGGCATGGATTCTCAGGAAAACAAATTTCCTACAGCCTTAGTGGGAAGCCAGGGGTCCGCAATCTCCCCCCCCCGGGGGGGATTTGGCTGCGATTGTGGCTAGCCTTGCGACTCAGGTGCAAAAGCTGGTGGCTGCTCAATCCACGAAAAAGGCCCAGGGTGTCAGTTTCCTCTGATTCAGAGGGTGATGGTGCTGGGGCTGCTGTGGCTGGGGTCTCCTTATCGGGGTCCCGTTCCTCCCTGGACCTTATCGGGTCAGAGATGGAGGCTGAGGTGGAGGGGGTTGATAATTCTCCCCCTGGCTCGTCTGAAGAGCTTGCACTCATGGATGGAATGGTTGCTTCTATCAAGCAAACACTGCGATTAGAGGAGGAATCATGTCCCCCAGCTGCCTTAGCGGCTTATGGAACGCAGAAAAGACGCAAAGCGTCGCAGGTGTTCCCCTGCACTGATGATTTCCAAAACACTGTGAAAGAACAGTGGCGTAATATACGCAAACCATTTGCTGTACCTAGTAGGTTTAAGCTACGCTATCCCTTTACGCCTGCTACTGATGAGCGCTGGTGTATTCCACCGCCGGTGGATCATGCGATAGCGGTTTTGAACAAATCCACTGCGATTCCGGCTGAAGACACCCCGGTGTTCCGGGATGCCACGGACAAGAGATTGGAATCTCTTGCCCGTCACACCTATTCTATTATGGGTTCTATGTTGAAAGCCTTATTTGCTTCTCTTATGGCGGCCCAGGCGGTCGCGAACTGGACGCAGGTGCTTAGGCGGGTCCTGGTGGCTGATTCTGCCCCCCAGGCGACCTTGGATATGGTGGATCAAATCCACCAGGGTGTCATGTATTTGTGCGATGCGGACCTGGATATGGTTCCGTTGGCTGCACGTGTACACAGTGTGGCGGTGTTAAATCGCCGCCTGGTTTAGTTGAAGTGTTGGTCTGTGGATCAATCTTCCCGTAAGACTTTGGCCAATTTGCCTTATGATGGTTCTCGCCTTTTTGGCGAATCCTTAGATGCACTGATTAAGGGAGTTACGGGTGGTGAGAGCACGCTCTTGCCTCAATCCCACAAGCCCAAGGCGGCTCCCGGTAAGAAGCATGCTTCCTTTCGACCCCATCAGGGGTCCTTTCGTGCCTTTCGGTCACACTATAGGGGCAAGCCGTCTAAGGGTCTAGGCTCCCACAAGAAGCCGTGGAGCTGTCCCGGGTTCGGGACAGGTGGGTTCGGGAAATCGTTCAGTCTGGCTACCAGATCGAGTTTCTCTCTCGGCCGAAGAGCAGATTTTTTTCCCTCAATTCTTCTGTTATCCCCGGAGCGTTTGCGGGACCTGCGCCTAGCGGTGCAGGACCTGAAGGCTCAGGGTGTGGTGGTCCCGGTGCCTCATCGGGACCGATTCGGGGGTTCTATTCCAATCTGTTCACCGTGCCCAGGAAAGAGGGCAAGGTATGTCCGATTCTGGACTTGAAGGCGCTGAACCGCTTTGTGCGGGTGCGCAAGTTCCGCATGGAATCCCTGCGGTCGGTGGTGGCTGTCCTGGTTCCGGGGGAATTCATGGCTTCCATCGACTTGAAGGATGCGTATCTTCACATCCCCATCTTCGAGGGTCACCAGAGGTACCTTCGATTCGCCATGGCGGAGGATCGTTACCAATTTGTAACTTTGCCTTTCGGTCTCGCCTCGGCTCCGAGGGTGTTCACCAAAGTGCTGGCACCGGTTCTGGCCTTGTTGAGAGCCCAGGGCATATCGGTCCTGGGATATCTGGACTATATTCTGGTTCGGTCTGCGACCAACCGAGGTCTGGTGAAGGATCTGTCCGTCACGTTGCAGACTCTGCAAGAGTTTGGTTGGACGATCAATTTCCCAAAAATCAACATTGTGTCCGTCGGTCCGCCTCCCATACCTGGGAATGATTCTGGACTCTGTCCAGGCGAAGGTCTTCCTACCGGACGACAAACTCAGGACTCTTCAGGAGGGAGTCAGGTCCCTCAGGGACAATCAGTTCTCGTCCGTTCGGACGTGCATGCGGTGTCTGGGTTTGATGGTCTCGGCTTTCGAGGCGATTCCCTTCGCCCAGTTTTCACACTCGGGGTCTCCAAGCGGAGATATTGTCCAAGTGGGACGGGCGACCGCACTCTCTGGATCTTCAGATATCCTTGAGTTCTCAGACCAGAAGGGATCTTCTGTGGTGGCTTCGGTCCCCCTCAGTGTCGGGGGGCAAGTCTTTTCGTCCCTTTTCATGGACGGTGCTCACCACGGACGCCAGCCTGTCGGGCTGGGGTGGTGTTCTGGGCGTTCTGTCCGCCCAGGGTGTTTGGTCGACGGAGGAGTCTTCCCTTCCGATCAACATTTTGGAACTGCGTGCGATACTTCTCTGTCTTCGCCGTTGGACGGACTGTCTCCACGGCTGTCCGGTCAGGGTGCAGACGGACAATGCCACGGCGGTGGCTTACATCATTCACCAAGGGGGCACCAGGAGTGCCCAGGCGGCTCGAGAAGTGGCCGCGATTCTGTCTTGGGCCGAGACGCATGTCCCGGCAATATCAGCAGTTCACATTCCGGGGGTGGAGAATTGGCAGGCGGATTATCTGAGCCGCCAGACCCTGGACCAGGGGGAATGGTCCCTTCACCCGGATGTCTTCCAGATGTTGTGCGCGAAGTGGGGTCTCCCGGAGGTAGACCTGTTCGCGTCTCGTCTTTACAACAAAGTTCCACGGTTCGTGGCACGGACGCGCGATCCTCGGGCAGACGCGTCGGACGCGTTGGTTGCCCCGTGGCATCAGTACCGACTGATGTATGCGTTTCCACCGATTCAGTTGCTGTCCAGGTTCCTTCGCAGGTTGCACTCGGAACCAACTGCGGTGATTCTTGTGGCACCGGACTGGCCTCGCCGGTCCTGGTATGCAGACCTCGTAAACCTGGCAATCGACGTCCCGTGGCGTCTGCCTCTTCGAGAAGATCTTCTGTCGCAAGGACCGATCTTCCATCCTGCTTTACAGTCGCTGGCTTTGACGGCCTGGCTGTTGAGACCGAGGTCCTGAAGAACAGGGGTCTTTCCCCTGAGGTCATTCACACCTTGATCAATGCGAGGAAGTCTTCCTCGGGGAAGGTTTACTACCGTACTTGGAAGGCGTATTTTGCCTGGTGCGAATCCAGGGGTTTCTCTCCTACCACTTATTCAGTGTCTAGGGTGTTGTCCTTCCTTCAGACGGGTGTTGAACAGCGTTTGGCGCTGGCTACGATCAAGGGTCAGGTGTCCGCTTTGGCCGTTCTGTTTTAACGTCCTGTGGCATCTGACGCTTTGGTTGGCACTTTTGTGCAGGGGGTACGTCATCTGATCCCTCCTAGGAGGGACCCTCTTCCCCCTTGGGACTTGAATCTAGTCCTGTCTGTATTGCAGCGTGCTCCTTTTGAATAGATCAGGGAGATCTCGCTGTCTTTGTTATCCAAGAAGGTCGCCTTTTTGGTGGCTATCACCTCGGCTCGTCGAGTGTAGGAGCTGGCAGCCTTGTCCTGCAAATCTCCGTATCTGGTTGTGCATTTGGACAAGGTGGTCTTGCGACCTAACCCTTCTTTTCTTCCATAAAGGGTTTCGGATTTTCATCTCAATGGGGACATTGTCCTACCTTCGCTCTGCGCGAAGCCTAAGCGTCCGACGGAGGTGCTGCTTCACTCCTTGGATGTTGTCCGGGCGATTGGAGTCTACTTAAAATCGACTGGGTCCTTTCGCAAGTCGGATGCCTTGTTTGTTCTTCCGGAAGGTCCTCGGAAGGGCATGGCGGCGTCGGCTTCTACCATCGCCAAATGGATCAGACAGACCATTGAACAGGCCTATGCTTTGAAGGGGAAAGTTCCCCCTGTACCTGTGAAGGCGCACTCTACCAGATCTCTGAGTACGTCTTGGGCCTGTCGTCATGGGGCCTCTGTGGCCCAGGTGTGTAAGGCGGCGACTTGGTCGACCGTACGCACTTTCACAAAATTCTACAGAGTAGATGTTCAGGCATCGGCTGATGCTTCCTTTGGCCGCAAGGTTCTTAGTGCGGCAGTTCCCTAGAGCCCTTGTTACGGGTTCTTTGACTGTTTGGGACATTTGTTTTTCCCTGGGTTTTCTTGCTCCTGTTGAGCGAGTGTTTTGTTCTTATGCCCAACTGGTTTCCTTCCTTTGGTAAGGTTCCTTTCTCTGATGGGGAGACGGCGTTGCCTTGGGCGCGGCTGCGTTCTTCCCACCCCTCATGTTTACACTGCTTTGGGACATCCCATTGGTGATGAATATGAAGGGGCGGCGACTGTCGGAGGACGTAAGAGAAAACGGAATTTTTGTAAAATCTTACCTGTAAAATTCCTTTCTCTGAGTCCTCCGACAGTCGCCGCCCCCGCCCCTCTTTTGGGGTTTTTGATGTACTCTCTACTGCTATTCCACTGAAACTGAGTTGGATACAGGAAGTGGAGGGTTATGTACTGAGGGGACCACCCCCTGGGGGTGGGGATATGTTAAAAGTCTTTGTACTAACATATTCTATTGCCTAGCTACTCCTACGGATGAGAGGACATAACCCATTGGTGATGAATATGAAGGGGCGGCGACTGTCGGAGGACTCAGAGAAAGGAATTTTACAGGTAAGATTTTACAAAAATTCCGTTTTCCCACCTTTGACCTATCTGGGCCACCTGGGGCATTTGTAAAGGACTTTATGATTATATGCACATTATTGTTTAATGCACTGAGCACTTTATCTGTCACTTAATTATTCCTGTACCTTATTTATTGGAATATATGCACTATGTAATGCACTGTACACTTTTACCTGTCGCTTGATTATTTTTACACTATATTTATTGGCATAAGAGTGGTTTTATTACCTCTATTTATTATTTATTTATTGATCACACCAATGCACTATATACCCGATGATGTTTGATGAAATTTGGTTTATCCACTTCTTTTATTGAATACACTTATGCACTTTATACTAGCTGGATTAATTTATATATGAATTTAATGTATTTTAGTTTCACATTTAATACACTCTTATTGGAGTTCCACTTAAGTATTTGTTTGTTTTTTACCCATATCACTTCTCCCAGAAGCGCTGTATCCCCCATCCCCCACTTTTAGCGTATTATTAATACCATTTTTTTTTCACTTTTGATCACATTCCCTCTGTTCTGGGCTCCATAAGAGCTGGGGGAGGAGAAGCAGCAGCACACGGAGTTTGCCAGTGAATGGCTGTACAATGGGGGCATGTTAGGACATGTCTGGAGGAGAGCAGGCTGAATTTCCAGCACAGCTAGAGAACTGATCATAGTCTGGTCAGTGTTTTTAATAGGAAAGCAAGGGGACTAGCAGGAAGACAAAGGATTTCACACAAAGGAAGAAATACAAAGAGGACAGGATACTTTCTCATACGAGTACATGGTACAGAAGGCACATATCAGGAATATCAAATGTTGGAGTAACAAACGCTTTAACTGATGGTCACCATCCTGCTGATGCATTTACAAAGTAAATGTAATTTTTTTTGATAAATAGCAGAGGTCAAATTATTCTCAGGTATGTGGTATGCTGTTTGACCTCCTGACTTCTGCGCCTTGCTAGTTGGTGACTGCTACAGCCAGGAATAACGGGGTCGGTGCATATGTGCAGTATGGGGGGTGCTGCAGAGTTTAATTGACTTCAGAATGCATTGAGTAACATGGAGTGATGTGGAAGGATCTTTGAGGGCTGTTTGGCATCCGAAGAGGAGTAAATTAATATTATACAAGATTTAAATAGTGCCAACAGTTTGCGCAACCCTTTACAATATGAGGAAGACAATACAGTTACAATACAATTCAATACAGAGTAAATGTATCAAAACAAAAAGAAGGGGCTCATATGACCAAAGGTGTAGTTGCCATCATCCCGATTAAGATTTACAAATTGAATTCCTCTAACTAGAGGGATTGTGAACGGCAATTGAATACCACTTTAGCATTAACAAAATAATAGTATATTATTATTATATATATATATTTATATATATTATAGTAATTAATATGTTCTTAGAACCACATATTTAAAAAAAAAAAAAAAAACTGGGGTGTGCATAATCAAAATATTTCTTAAAAAAAATATATATATTTATATGTTTCTTGAACATATACAAGCAAGATCATAGTGAAAGACAGACAAAAACACCCTTCATAGCATGTATCAATATATGTGTGGCAACTGGCCCATTGTGGTAATTCCAGTTACTTGTTGACATTCATCATAATTGCACATCCAGGTACAATAGATACTATTGAGAGCTGGAGAAATTTGAACGCATTTGAAACATTCAACTTTTCCTTCATCAGGGAATATTTACCACTCTGTAAACGTAAATGGCAACTACTAAATATGTATTCATTGACTATTGTCAGGATGCTTTACATTCATATTTCTAAAAAAAACTTACATTATGAAGGTAGTTTGGCCACAATGCTAACGCAGACACCATCTGAGCAACTGTATCAGTTCTCCTAGTACAGAAGAACCATCTGGGCACTTTTCAACCACCAGGTTGTCAAATTTCTTAAATCTATGGAGCTCAAAGCCCTTCTGAAGGGGAGCACTGCAAATAAACAAAGGCACACATATCTGTAGATATTTTGTGACATGGCATAAGAGAGAAAAAGCCCCCTTCATAACCCCCATGTAGATGACCCCCATACTTACAATTGTAGCCAATGTAAAGGTGTACCTAACGGTCCCAGTTGAGGGGAAAGTATCCCGATTATGCTCCCTAAAGGGTTAAGCCCTTTGTCAGGTTACATATCCTCCCTCTCTGCACCTCTCCGTCTAAACAAAGCAGTGACGGATGCCATCTATTTGAGGTCCCCCTAGCGTCCTCATTGGCCGTGCATGCCCCCGTTGGCGCAGAGTGTGGTTGCATCACAGGTGGCTCCAACTTAACGCGCATGTGCAACGTGGCGCATGTCATGGTCACATAGGACACTATGCTAGAGCCGCCTCACGAGGACTGGACTACAACAAAATGGAGGAACTGCCGCCGACACAGGAAATGGCACATATCCGGATCGTTGATCTGAATAGGTAGAAAGAATTTAGTTGTTACAGCCTTCCTCTGACAGCCAAGTAGAGACCCCAGTAACCAGACTGGGGCCTTCCTGTGCTGGGTGTATCTATAATGGTGGAGTCTATAGATACTTTGCCCAGATTATCTGTGGAGTTGCCTTACCGACTATTACATTGTACTACTAAAAAAATGAAATGTCATACAATGTTACAATACTATGCACATGAGAAAAAGGTGCAATAAATGCATGTGTGCAACAAAAAAAGCAGACAAACAAGGATAAATAAGCGAAAACATACAAATAATACAAAATTTTAATTACAACCCAACAGGTACTGTTCTAACTCTTGGGGCAGGATCCTCCCAGGAGAAGTTACAGAAAAAATCCCTATGTCCAAATTGACTAATAAATAAAATCCAAGGCTGTGGAAAGAGAATCCCACTTAAAAAGAAAGTAAAGCTTCCTCTGTAACTTGTACCTATAGGTAAGCCTATGATAAGGCGTACCTATAGGTACTGTAAATATCTCCAAAACATGCACCGTTTAGGAAATATTTACTTTGCATGCAGCCAGTGCCATTCCTTCAGAGCCCTGTGCCGTGAATGGTGGCTCCTGCACGCATGCGTGGGAGTGACGTCGGGGCAACGGCCAATCAGATAGCCTGAAGGACGCAAACCCGGAGGAAGACGGGTGAACATGTCGGCTGTGTCAGCGATGTGAGGCCGCCACTGCGGGGGCTTCATTCTAAGGTAAGTTTTTCATAATGAGCTAGTATGCGATGAACACTAGCTCATCATGCATTTGTTTTTCATGTTATTTATTTATGTTTTAAGGTTTACAGCTACATTAGTTATCATATTTTTGATTTTGTGCCCTTTCTAGTCAGTATTCCCAGAGGAAAAGCCCTCTAGGAGGGGCCTAAAGCTTTCAGCCTCATTAAGTCCTGGGGGGGATTTGGCATTTAGTTGCCTGATCCAGCGCATTTCGCGCTGGAGCAGGGTCTTATTCCAGTCCCCACCCCTCAAAGGGAAGTGAAGTCTTTCTAGTGCCAAAAAAGTAATCCCTGGCATCTTGTATTCATGCGTCTTCGCTATGTGTCTTCTCAGAGGTAGGTACAAATTGCCTATTTTCATACTACGCAAATGCTTGCCTACACGTTTCCCAAACTCTTGTCACATTTTGCCCTCACAGAAAGAGCTGCATTCACAACGCATTAAGTGAATCATGCCTTTGGTTTTACAATTGACAAAGTGTCTTGCCACAAACTTGTCTCCATTGGGCAAAACACTTTCTGGGCATCTCTTAATTACCGAACATTTGGCTCATCCCCCACAAGGGAATGTTCCCATATCTCAGCAGGGATCCTTTCTTGGTTCCCCTTTGTACTCACTCTGTACCAAGGATTCCTGTATCGATCCCACTTTTTTGTAAGTGATAGAAGGAGCAGAGGTTACCAAATTGCGTATTACGGGGTCATCTGTTAAGATTGACCAACGTCGCTTCAGAATTTTTCAAATTTTCTCATGCTCATTTGAAAATCTGGATATTACTCTGGTGAGGTGATCTGTTTTATTTGTCATACTATACTCTGATTAAAAAGTGTTCCTTTAATTTTATGAGCAGTGTAGTTACCCCCAGCACTGGAAGGCCCCAGTCTGGTTCTGGGGCCTCTACTTGGCTGTCAGAGGAAGGCTGTAACAACTTAATCCTTCCTACCTATCCAGATCAATGATCTGGATGTGTGCCATTTCCTGCGTCACCTGTTGTTCCTCCATTTTGTTGTAGACCAGTCCTCGGGAGGCGGCTCTAGCGTAGTGTCCTATGTGACCGCAACATGTGCCACTTTGCACATGCACGTTCAGTTGGAGGTGGACCCGGAGGACTGGCTGTGAGCCAATGGGCGCATGCACGGCATATGGGGAGGACGCCTGGGATCTCGTGGAGACGCCATCCTTCTCTGTTCCGTTTAGACGGAGAGGTGCAGAGAGGGAGGTTTTGCAACCCGAAGAAGGGCTTAGCCCCTTAGGGAGCATAATCGGTATACTTTCCTCTCAACTGGGACTGTCTAGTACACCTTTACATTGGCTACAACTGTAAATATGGGGGTCATCTACTGGTGAATTATGAAGGGGGCAATTTCTCCCTCATACCATGTCACAATATAGCTACAGATATTTGTGCCTTTTGTTTATTTGCAGTGCTCCCCTTCATAAGGGCTTTGCGCTCCATACATTTAAGAAATTTGACAACATGGTGGTTGAAAAGTGCCCAGGTGGTTCTTGTGTACTAGGAGGAGAACTTATACAGTTGCTCAGATGGTGTCTGTGAGTTATGGCCAAAATACCTTCATGGTGTAAGGTTTTGAGATATACGAGTGTAAAGCATCCTAAAAATAGTCAATAAATACAAATAGTAATGGCCATTTATGTTTAGAGTGATAAATATTCCCTGACGAAGGAAAAGTTGAATGTTTGAAACGCGTTGGAATTTCTCCAGCTCTCAATAGCCTATATTGTACCTAGATGTGCAATTATGATGAATGTCAACAAGTAGCTGGAATTACCACAATGGGCCAGTTGCCATACATGTATAGATACATGCTACAAACTGTGTTTTTGTCTTTCACTATGATCTTGCTTGTATATGTTTGAAAATATTTTTTTGATGCACACCCCAGTTTGGGGGTTTTTATAATATGTGGTTCTAATAAAATATGATTTTTTTAAGTAATATACTAATATATTAATAATGCTATAGTTGTATTATTCAGTTGCCCTTCACAATCCCACCAGATAGAGGAATTCAATTTGAAGAGGAGTAATCGTAACTATTACAACCCTGGGATCCGGGTAGCAGGCAATAACTCACCTGTGCTGCTACAACACATAAATGTGCCACCATACACAATAAAAATACCTGACCTAGGAATGCGGATGCAAATATCTCCATTCTTAGTTTCAGTTTCTTGTGTGGAGATGTTTTGAAATTCAATAATGATCCATAACTTGTGTAGATCATCACTTTTGCAAATAAAATGGAATTTCTCCAAGGTGTGATGATGTTCATTAATTGCAGTAAGCTTTTAGAGAGAGGAGAAAAGCTAAATCCCAGCAGCAGAAGGATGTGTGGACAGGTTTTCCTTTTTGATGAAAACTGTCCTTAATACCATTCAGATTTTTATGGAATCTTAGTGTAAGGGTAACCTTCAATGGATTTCACACTTCAAACATTACCCACTCCACTGATCCTTTGCTGTTACCCTTTAAATGTATGCTGCAGCTAAGCATGAACATTATGCATTTTGACCAACATGCTTATTATTTTTCATCCTTGAATATTTTTTCCAGTTTTGCCTGGATTTGCTCATTAGCAGATCCAAGAGGCCTTTAAGTCCAGTCTGGTTATGTCCTTGTCTACCTTTAATAAGATGTTAAAGGTTTTCCTATTGGCATATATTAGCATCAGAACCTATTAAAGTGGTTGTAAAGTCAGAAGTTTTTTTTAAAGTTAGGATAAAAAGCCTTCTGTGTGCAGCCAGCCCCCCTAATACCTGAGGTCCATCTAGATCCAGCGATAATGCAGGGAAGTCTCAGCTGCCCAGGACTCCCCTCCTCATTGGCTGAGACAGCAGCACAGCACCATTGACTCCCACTGCTGTCAATTAAAGTCATTCAGCCAATGAGAAAGTGGGCAGGGCCGGGCCGCGGCTCTGTGTCTGAATGGACAAGCTGCTTGCTGTGGGGGCATTTAACAGGAGGGAGGGGCCAGGAGCACCGAAAAGGGACCTGAAAAGAGGAGGATCTTGGCTGCTATGTGCAAAACCACTGCACAGTTCAGGTAAGTATAACATGTTTATTTTTAATTTAAAAAAACAAGACTTTAGTATCACTTGAAATCATAAGAACACGTTGAAACACTGGCAATGGATGTCACTTACATTATCTTTGCATATAATTGTAAGTATTGCTCTACAAACCTTCCTACTTCTTCACTCCTTTGGTTTCCCATGTAAGTGAATGGGGCCACACTGCAACTGCGAGCCAAAAACTTGGTTTGCAGTTGCGGCATGGTCCTACAATGTGAAATTGCCATTTTGCAAAAAAAAAAAACAAAAGGCATTAAGAGACGGCAGAATTACCTCCTGGAACACCTGCTAACCTCTTTTCACCTCCCTCTGAAAAAAGGTCCACTGAAGTTTGCTTTTCAGGGGGCGGTAAATAATACTGCTAGTATGAAAGAGATTGTCATTGAAGGGAAGGGGGGTAAATCTGTACAGGTATGAAATGCAGGCACCTTGTAGCCCCTGTTAATAAATGTAGCAGCCACCATACATTTTTTGTCACTGCTTTATCTCAGGTTGTTCTAACAAGGAAAGATTTAACACTTTCTGATGGTGACAAAGTTACCCATCCCTTTGTGTCTCCTTCACGCTCCTATTGGCCTGAGTCTATCCATCATAGTAATAGTGGTTTGCCACTGGATACAGGATTAATGGTAAGTTCTGATACTTCTTGAGACTGTCAAATAGTGATGTCGCGAACCTAAAATTCGCCGTTCGCGAACGGCGAACGCGAACATCGGCAAATGTTCGCGAACCGGCGAACCGGGCGAACCGCCATAGACTTCAATAGGCAGGCGAATTTTAAAACACACAGGGACTCTTTCTGGCCACAATAGTGATGGAAAAGTTGTTTCAAGGGGACTAACACCTGGACTGTGGCATGCCGGAGAGGGATCACGCAAAAAAAGTTCTTAAAAATTATAATTTTTTGATAGAGAGCCAATTATTGGAAAAATTAAAAAAAAATAAAAATAAAAAATTTCTTTGGATTTAGCATCTGGGGGGTCTAAAAAGTGTACCTGTGAAGTTTCAGCTCTGTAGCATGTCCAGAACCCCTAAAAAACAGCATTTTTCTTATATTTTCAGGAATATGGCTTCTCTGCGGCTGGCTTTTTCTCTTGCAGGCATTTATCGGGCATTTTTTTAGGCAGGCATGTCATTTTTTGTATTTAGTGTCTGGGGGGTCTAAAAAGTGTACCTGTCAATTTTTAGCTCTGTAGCATGTCCAGAACCCCTAAAAAACAGCATTTTTCTTATATTTTCAGGAATATGGCTTCTCTGCGGCTGGCTTTTACTCTTGCAGGCATTTAGCGGGCATTTTTTTAGGCAGGCATGTCATTTTTTGTATTTAGTGTCTGGGGGGTCTAAAAAGTGTACCTGTCAATTTTCAGCTCTGTAGCATGTCCAGAACCCCTAAAAAACAGCATTTTTCTTATATTTTCAGGAATATGGCTTCTCTGCGGCTGGCTTTTTCTCTTGCAGGCATTTAGCGGGCATTTTTTTAGGCAGGCATGTCATTTTTTGTATTTAGTGTCTGGGGGGTCTAAAAAGTGTACCTGTCAAGTTTCAGCTCTGTAGCATGTCCAGAACCCCTAAAAAACAGCATTTTTCTTATATTTTCAGTAATACGGCTTCTCTGCGGCTGTCTTTTTCTCTTGCAGGCATTTATCGGGCATTTTTTTAGGCAGGCATGTCATTTTTTGTATTTAGTGTCTGGGGGGTCTAAAAAGTGTACCTGTCAAGTTTCAGCTCTGTAGCATGTCCAGAACCCCTAAAAAAAAGCATTTTTCTTATATTTTCAGGAATACGGCTTCTCTGCGGCTGGCTTTTTCTCTTGCAGGCATTTATCGGGCATTTTTTTAGGCAGGCATGTCATTTTTTGTATTTAGTGTCTGGGGGGTCTAAAAAGTGTACCTGTCAAGTTTCAGCTCTGTAGCATGTCCAGAACCCCTAAAAAAAAGCATTTTTCTTATATTTTCAGGAATACGGCTTCTCTGCGGCTGTCTTTTTCTCTTGCAGGCATTTATCGGGCATTTTTTTAGGCAGGCATGTCATTTTTTGTATTTAGTGTCTGGGGGGTCTAAAAAGTGTACCTGTCAAGTTTCAGCTCTGTAGCATGTCCAGAACCCCTAAAAAACAGCATTTTTCTTATATTTTCAGGAATACGGCTTCTCTGCGGCTGTCTTTTTCTCTTGCAGGCATTTATCGGGCATTTTTTTAGGCAGGCATGTCATTTTTTGTATTTAGTGTCTGGGGGGTCTAAAAAGTGTACCTGTCAAGTTTCAGCTCTGTAGCATGTCCAGAACCCCTAAAAAACAGCATTTTTCTTATATTTTCAGGAATATGGCTTCTCTGCGGCTGGCTTTTTCTCTTGCAGGCATTTATCGGGCATTTTTTTAGGCAGGCATGTCATTTTTTGTATTTAGTGTCTGGGGGGTCTAAAAAGTGTACCTGTCAAGTTTCAGCTCTGTAGCATGTCCAGAACCCCTAAAAAAAAGCATTTTTCTTATATTTTCAGGAATACGGCTTCTCTGCGGCTGTCTTTTTCTCTTGCAGGCATTTATCGGGCATTTTTTTAGGCAGGCATGTCATTTTTTGTATTTAGTGTCTGGGGGGTCTAAAAAGTGTACCTGTCAAGTTTCAGCTCTGTAGCATGTCCAGAACCCCTAAAAAACAGCATTTTTCTTATATTTTCAGGAATACGGCTTCTCTGCGGCTGTCTTTTTCTCTTGCAGGCATTTATCGGGCATTTTTTTAGGCAGGCATGTCATTTTTTGTATTTAGTGTCTGGGGGGTCTAAAAAGTGTACCTGTCAAGTTTCAGCTCTGTAGCATGTCCAGAACCCCTAAAAAACAGCATTTTTCTTATATTTTCAGGAATACGGCTTCTCTGCGGCTGTCTTTTTCTCTTGCAGGCATTTATCGGGCATTTTTTTAGGCAGGCATGTCATTTTTTGTATTTAGTGTCTGGGGGGTCTAAAAAGTGTACCTGTCAAGTTTCAGCTCTGTAGCATGTCCAGAACCCCTAAAAAACAGCATTTTTCTTATATTTTCAGGAATACGGCTTCTCTGCGGCTGTCTTTTTCTCTTGCAGGCATTTATCGGGCATTTTTTTAGGCAGGCATGTCATTTTTTGTATTTAGTGTCTGGGGGGTCTAAAAAGTGTACCTGTCAAGTTTCAGCTCTGTAGCATGTCCAGAACCCCTAAAAAAAAGCATTTTTCTTATATTTTCAGGAATATGGCTTCTCTGCGGCTGGCTTTTTCTCTTGCAGGCATTTATCGGGCATTTTTTTAGGCAGGCATGTCATTTTTTGTATTTAGTGTCTGGGGGGTCTAAAAAGTGTACCTGTCAAGTTTCAGCTCTGTAGCATGTCCAGAACCCCTAAAAAAAAGCATTTTTCTTATATTTTCAGGAATACGGCTTCTCTGCGGCTGTCTTTTTCTCTTGCAGGCATTTATCGGGCATTTTTTTAGGCAGGCATGTCATTTTTTGTATTTAGTGTCTGGGGGGTCTAAAAAGTGTACCTGTCAAGTTTCAGCTCTGTAGCATGTCCAGAACCCCTAAAAAACAGCATTTTTCTTATATTTTCAGGAATACGGCTTCTCTGCGGCTGTCTTTTTCTCTTGCAGGCATTTATCGGGCATTTTTTTAGGCAGGCATGTCATTTTTTGTATTTAGTGTCTGGGGGGGTCTAAAAAGTGTACCTGTCAAGTTTCAGCTCTGTAGCATGTCCAGAACCCCTAAAAAACAGCATTTTTCTTATATTTTCAGGAATACGGCTTCTCTGCGGCTGTCTTTTTCTCTTGCAGGCATTTATCGGGCATTTTTTTAGGCAGGCATGTCATTTTTTGTATTTAGTGTCTGGGGGGTCTAAAAAGTGTACCTGTCAAGTTTCAGCTCTGTAGCATGTCCAGAACCCCTAAAAAACAGCATTTTTCTTATATTTTCAGGAATACGGCTTCTCTGCGGCTGTCTTTTTCTCTTGCAGGCATTTATCGGGCATTTTTTTAGGCAGGCATGTCATTTTTTGTATTTAGTGTCTGGGGGGTCTAAAAAGTGTACCTGTCAAGTTTCAGCTCTGTAGCATGTCCAGAACCCCTAAAAAAAAGCATTTTTCTTATATTTTCAGGAATACGGCTTCTCTGCGGCTGGCTTTTTCTCTTGCAGGCATATATATCAGTGGTGGGTGGGCAGTGGCACAGTACACTCTCTGTGGACCTGGCAGCAGTCACTGGCACCCAGGCAACTGCAATTTAAAAAATATATATATATTTTTTTTACTTTGCAAGCTGCTGTGCCACTTTATATATCAGTGGTGGGTGGGCAGTGGCACAGTACACTCTCTGTGGACCTGACAGCAGTCACTGGCACCCAGGCAACTGCAATTTAAAAAATATATATATATTTTTTTACTTTGCAAGCTGCTGTGCCACTTTATATATCAGTGGTGGGTGGGCAGTGGCACAGTACACTCTCTGTGGACCTGACAGCAGTCACTGGCACCCAGGCAACTGCAATTTAAAAAAATATATATTTTTTTTTACTTTGCAAGCTGCTGTGCCACCTTATATATCAGTGGTGGGTGGGCAGTGGCACAGTACACTCTCTGTGGACCTGACAGCAGTCACTGGCACCCAGGCAACTGCAATTTAAAAAATATATATATTTTTTTTTACTTTGCAAGCTGCTGTGCCACCTTATATATCAGTGGTGGGTGGGCAGTGGCACAGTACACTCTCTGTGGACCTGACAGCAGTCACTGGCACCCAGGCAACTGCAATTTAAAAAAATATATATATTTTTTTTACTTTGCAAGCTGCTGTGCCACCTTATATATCAGTGGTGGGTGGGCAGTGGCACAGTACACTCTCTGTGGACCTGACAGCAGTCACTGGCACCCAGGCAACTGCAATTTAAAAAATATATATATATTTTTTTACTTTGCAAGCTGCTGTGCCACCTTATATATCAGTGGTGGGTGGGCAGTGGCACAGTACACTCTCTGTGGACCTGACAGCAGTCACTGGCACCCAGGCAACTGCAATTTAAAAAAATATATATATTTTTTTTACTTTGCAAGCTGCTGTGCCACCTTATATATCAGTGGTGGGTGGGTACACAGTGGCACTGCAGTGGGCACAGTACACTCTGTGGACCTGACAGTCACTGGCAGCCCAGGCAACTGCAATAATAAAAAATATTTTTTTTTTCAATTTATTGCAACAAGATGCTGTGCCAACGTATATATATCAGTGGTGGGCAGTGCACTGCAGTGGGTACAGTGCACTCTGTGGACCTGACACAGCACTCACTGCAATTATGACAGAGGAAAAAAAAATATTTTTTAAAATGCCAGGTACTGTGCCTGTGCCACCCGAAATGAGTGTGGTGTGCACACAGTACAGTCTGTGGTAGGTCTGTGGCCTCTCACACACAGCGGGCAGGCAACTGCAGTGTACAATAGATATATATATATATATATATATAAAGAAAAAATCTATTACCTTACCAGCCCTTAAAAGGGCTTTTGGGGACACTATATATATATATATATATATATGTATATATATAAATAAAAAAATCCTCAATTACCAGCCCTTAAAAGGGCTTTTGGGGACACTAGATAGATATAGATATATATATATATGAAGAAACAACTCAATTACCAGCCCTTAAAAGGGCTTTTGGGGACGCTAGGTATATATATATATATATATATATATATATATATATATATATATATATATATATATAAAAAAAAAAAACACAAATACCAGCCCTTAGAAGGGCTTTTTGGGGTGCTGTCCTTACAGCAGTAGTGGACCAAGAACACTGCAAGACCAGGAACACTGACTAACTGTCCCTAGCTTAACAGCAGCAGCAGCAGCAGCTCTCCCTACTCTCACTACACACACTGCTTCAGAATGATCTAAGATGGATGCTGCCCTTGCTTATTTATAGGAGGTGGGAGGGTGTGGGAGGGAGGTACGCTGATTGGCTGGAAATGTGTCTGCTGACTGTAAAGTTCAGGGTCAAAGTTTGCCTCAATGATGTCTTATGGGGGGCGGACCGAACATCGCATATGTTCGCCGGCAGCGGCGAACGCGAACATGCTAAGTTCGCCGGGAACAGTTCGCCGGCGAACAGTTCTATACATCTCTACTGTCAAAGCTTTGTTTCTCAAAACAGCTTGGCATTGGGCTGTGACAGGTTTGGGGGACTCCTGAGGGTACAGGTATCACTAGATTGCTTGCACTAGATTGCTTGTACTTGCACCTTCCTCCCGCCACCTTGGTACATTGATGGAGGGGTTGGTTTACTAAAGGTAGATAGACTGTACACTTTTCAAAGTGCAGTTGCACTGCAAGTGCAATTGCTCCAGAGCTTAGTAAATGAGGTAAAGTTTCACTTTGCAAAGAATACCCAATCATATGCAAGGAAAATAAGAACAGCTTTTTTGCTTGCACATGATTGGATGTTGGAAGTCAGCAGAGCTTCTGCTCATTTACTAAGCTCTTTTTGCCTTTAGTAAATCAACCCTAGAATCTGTATGGGCCCATTCACACTAAAGCTGGCCATACATTATACAATTGTTTTGTACAACTTTCCTTTAGATTTAACAAAACCATATAATATGAGGTCATACCTAAACATGTTCAATTTGTATGAAATCAGACAGGCACTTACACTACATAGTTGAAGGTAAATCTAAAGAAAATTGAATAAGAAAATTGTATAGTGTATGGCCAGCTTTACTGTGTGTGCTGCAGTAAAAAAAAAAAAATAGTAGGGCGGTTCCATATACTAGCAGGTAAGACACTGGAACTGCAGTGCACCACTATGCATAGTGGTGTGCTGAATTTTAATACAAGGCCCATGCCTGTTTTTGTCCATGTTGGGGGGTGTAGTGACAGCATGTTTAAAATGAATGAAAATGCATGAATGCAACGCTAAGGGCCCTTTCACAATTCTGCTTTGCTCTGTTCACCTGGGAATCTGCGAGCAGATCACTTGCTGAATCAGAACTGAATGGGATGGGTGTCATTTTTTTTTTTTTTTTTATATCCTTGCCTGTTCAGTTTGTGTCCACATTTGCACAGCACACAGAGGCAAACCCATGAGGGCTCCATGAGCGGAGCCATGTAAATATATTTGTGTCTGTTTGCATGGACTACTTCCATTCCATCTTGTTTAGATCTGGAAAAATGGAGAAGGATGCAGTCTTTCCGGTTGCTTTCCAGACCTGAATAGACTAGGAGGTAGGCAGGTGTACATGCACACAAATCTTTTTTACATCATCCGGCCCATAGACCCATATGGAGCTTCCAACCAGGTCCGCCTGAAAAATGGACAGGTGGACTGGATGGAAAAGCCTGTGTGATAGGACTCGCTTTTAAAATACATTTGACCCTTTATGAGATCCAGGGACAACAAGCACTTCTGTAAATATTGCCCAAGCATTTTCTTTCCCTTTGCTTTGACAGCTGACACCACAGGCCCTCTATATGCAGTCTGCACTATACAGTATATAAGACAGGGATCCTCAAACTACAGCCCTCCAGCTGTTGTGGAACTACACATCCCATGAGGCATTGTAAAACTCTGACATTCACAGACATGACTAGGCATGATGGGAATTGTAGTTCCTGAAAAACTGGAGGGCCATAGTTTGAAGACCCCTGGTAAGATGACTTGCAGACTGGGACTGAGAACAAGGAATGCAACAAATTATTTTAGATATGAACTTTCTATAACTGCCTGTCCTGAATTACATGGGATAAGAAGCTAAATCTATGCAGAGGCTGCCTTCTTCCTGCAGTTTGTGACGTTTTTCTTGTGAGGGCAACAGAGAAGTCATTAAGCTAAAATGGTATGTAGAGCTTTTTTGATGTGCTCACACTGCTCAGTCTCCATTTGCTGTGCTTCTTTTCTATAGTTTTTAGTGGTGGGGCTGGTAGGGGTGTGGCATTATCCAAAATATCACTGCCAGTGACCAGAATTGCAAGGGTGTGGGGGGGGGGGGGGAGGTTAAATAGCACTGGCAGCAACAAGCAATGTAGGAAATGTTAACTATCACTGCCAGTGTTGTGAAAATTTTATTTGGATTAGTGTGGACATTTTTCAGCATGTGTTTTATTTAGATTGTTATTATGGCTCCTGTTGTCTGTTTGCTTGCAATATGATCATTAGAGCGTATTCGGGCGGACCGGCATTAAGGAAAGACTATTGGCAGTGAAAACCTTCCCTTAGATGTGTAGACTGGTTCGCTCTACATGGACAGCTCAGCCGGCGAACACTCCATGCGCAATAGAGATCTATGTGTATTGTGGTGTGGAGTCAATATCGTTTTGACATCTATCTGCCTCTGTGAAGGGATACACGCTCATGTCTTTCTACTATTCTTGATCACCATAGTGGAAACAACATGGCTCTTCCCCTGCAGATAGCCTCGTGTCTATGGGAACAATAGTATAATCCTATTAGGCATTGTTAACTGAAGCTTTGCTAAGTGGGATTCACACCAGTAGTAATGGGGAAGTCCATGCACGGGTTTGATTCGAGCAGCGTTCACTTTTCTACATGCTGGTTTCATTGTGTAGGGTTAGGCAATAATCAGGCCTCTTCCTGTTGCATATTTGAATGTATACAAGTGTGTCATTGATTGATTCTATGTAAGTAACTTATGTCATGTGACTGTACATCTCAAACTGATTGGCTGATGTGGTGTAGCCATCACTTCCTGTCTCTGTTCTTTTGTTGACCTATAAATAAGCAAAGCCCATTGTTCAACACGGGACAACTTGGGAACATACAAACAGAACCAGCCTGTGCATCTGTGTCTCTGGGGATGGTGAGCGCGATCCAGTGCCTTATACAAAAGAGCTGAGAACTGTGCTTTTTAGCACAACAGGATTAATTGCTCTTGGCGTATATTTATTTCCAAAAGTTGCACTTATTAGCGCAACAGAGTTATTTGTGTATCAAGCATAATTTCCACTAGATCCATGACCAGCAATGCTGAGGGGGGGTTAACTCTGCCGGTGACCACCATTGTAGGGGGAATTAACTTTTACTGCCACTGACAAGCAATGAAGGGGGGTAAAATTTCACGGCCACTGACCACACGTGTGTGTTGATATTGCATCCACTAATGCTGATGGTTATTGCACTCACTGACAACCAATGCTGGGGGTTATTCTTATATTCACTGACAGCAGTGCTGGGAGTTAGAGCACTCACACCAATGCTGGGGGTTATTATTGTGTTTCCTGACACCCATGCTGGAGTTATTGCACTTGCTGACACCATTACTGGGGCTTATTGTACTCTAACTTTAGTCTAGATTGCAATATACTTCAAATAATACAGCACAACCAAATTTTTTGGGTGCAGATGTGCAAAAATGTGCTGCTATTGTGTGTCTCTCTGGAGGTGTGAAGGGCTACACTTGAGGCCCTCTATAATTTGGGGTTGACTACCACTAGTTTACTCACACAAGGATGAATAGGGGTGTTCTGTGCATCCCTATGCATGCATTCGTATTGGCCCCAAATGCAGATAGTGTCTTGTTGCAGCCGCTGCGTCCCAATTTACATTATTAGGACTGCCTGCATGGGGATACACGGAATACCTGATCATCCCCATGCGGGTAAACACAGTCCTCACATGGGCATACGCTGTAGTATGCCCTGTATGAACAAGGTATACATTTCATTCAACTCAAGACAGCAGTTAACTGCATACATATTGGCTTATTTAATAAGGCAGTTCAGAAAGTTAGGACAATAGGCAGAATTCATACAACCGCCAATCAGATATCACATTTCTTCAAATTGGGGCAGTTATTGAAAAATTATTGCCGATTTGGTTGCAAGGGTTACAGCATTTTCACACTTTGTCTCACATTCCCTAATGTGTACTTGTCACTGATAACATATTGTATGTTTTAGGGACTACAATGTATATTCACTTGCAGATTGTTTCTGGAGAATGGAAAACGAAAGAACAAGAATCCCTCAAGGGCAAAAACAGAAGAAATTCTTTCTATATAATGATGTAGGAGCAGGGAAGTAGAGGTCAGCAGTCTGAGCCGTACAGTGCAGTGAATGGAGACAGATTTAACATGAAACCTGCATATATACGTGAACAGACCCAGAAGAGGATCAGACATTATTTTCAGCCTGAAGATTTTATTACTAGAAAAAGCAGCCTATTTAGCTGTCATATATTAGTTTCATCCATGCTTTGCATTGTTCATGTTTCTGTACCGTTTGCTTACAAATGGAATAAACACATTGATCTGCTACATTAGTTATTTTTTTAATAATATTCCCATGTTCATGTAGCCCCAACCCACTACATGGTGCTTTAAAGTTCACCAATCAAGAACATCCCTAGTCAAAAACAGCTTTTTTTTTTTTTTACATACGATTGGGAACTTTCTGATCATGTGACTGCTGTGACAGCCAATTACAGCGGTCACATGACCCGAAAGCCTGCCTCTGCCTCCTGGGTTTTAGAACTCTTAATGGGGCCAGGAGGCAGTTCAGCATGAAGAATTTAAGCTGGTGCTATGACCACTATCACAGATTTGTTTTTTCAGGGCAGCCCTGTTGTCTTATGGAGCCACCCTTGCATGCAGGGATTAGAGTTGTGCCTCTCTATTCTGTGTGCATCAATAGAGACACAAGCCCCAAAACCTAGAATGTGAAGGCACTACCATACTCCTTCCTCCTCCTCCCTACTACAAACTAACAGACTGAGACTGCACTGTTACTTGTTAACTCCTTCCCATGAAGACTGGAAGTTTAGAAGAGCAGAAGCCAGCAGCATTTAAAGCTGTAAACTGCAAGTGCTTGGGTACGAATTTAAAGTTTACTGGGGAATGTTTATTTAATTGTCTCGATGTGTTAAACTACAAAATGCTGAGGGTTAATGCTATTTTAACTTTGACCTGCTATACCAAGTTTTACCGCTTTTGCTATTGTTTGTGCTTGTTCTTGTTATTCTTTGCATATTCTGCCTGTAAGCAGGTGCAGTTTTCTTCCTTCACTGCGGATGGCGTTATCCGCAGAAACACTGCAGTTGGGGAGGAAGCCAGGAGGAACATGGTCCCTGTATGGTTTCCTGGGTCACTGGTGAAGCGATCTGGCGACCATCTTGGGGCAGACAGAGCCGTTTTAAGGCACTAGCTCCCAGGTTTGGTACACTTTTGGCGAGTTAGTAGAGTAGGGACAGGTAACCTGTGAGGGATAGTACTAGTGCTAGGGAAAGTTTAATCGTGAGGAAGTAAAAGGAAGGGTTGGATCCCTTCTGGACACCTTCACGATTGGGCACAAGACTCGCATTCTGCCTGCTCTCAACAGACGATGTCAGCTGAGCTGGAATCTGCTCCTCCACATTGTTGGAGACTTTGAGTCCACCCAGCTGGGTAGATTTCTCACCAAGTTTGTTGTGAACTGTTGCTACATTATTTCAATACAAGTTTTTCACTGCACCCGACTGTGTGAATTATTCTTGCTGCACACGCTGCACCCCACCTACATGCCGGACTGAGTAGCCTATTGAAGTTGGAAACAACCCCAAGGAATGTCAGTGAGTGTTGCCCTCTAGAGAACAGAAGAACTTGTTATAGCCAGCAGTTCCTCCAGTGGGTAGCACTGCACATACAATATTCTTGCAGATTGCCATTTTCAGGAAATGAACCCAGATATGCAATGAGGCAGGATAAAGCTGGATACACACTATCCAACATTTGTTGGTAGATTTCCTTCAGATTTACCTTTTCTATGTAGTGCAAGGGCCTGCCAGATTGCATACAAATTGAAAGTGTTTAGGTTTGACCTCTTATTATATGGTTTTGATAAGTCTAAAGGAAAAAGTCTTCAGAAAATCTTATAGTGTGTATGGCCCATTAGGATGCTAACTATTCAGCCACCATACTACCCAGCCTACCCAGCTAATCTCAGTTATAAGTAGGCAATGCCTAAGTTCAATTATATGCTGTGCCAGCTGCTCCATGTTCAAGGCTGTATTTATCATCGTACTGCCCTAACCACAGGGGAAGGATGATGACCTTTCATGTGTCATGCAGGGCAGCAATTAGACTGGAATTTTTATCTATGGTATAATCCTTACAATGTGCATATAACTGACCAAAAAAGATCATGTTTTCTAGAAAAAAATGACAGTTTTTTTTAGGTAGGTTGATGTCAGATAATGTTTGAGATATCATTTGTGAATATGTAGCAGGAGTTTCATGTAGGGTTGCACCGATATCAGTATCAGTGCCGATATTAAGCATTTGCATGAGTATCGGTACTCGTGCAAATGCACCGATACCTGAAACCGATTCCTTTAGGCTCGGTTCTTTCAGCTGTCAGAGGGATTCCCACACTGACAGCTGAAAAGTAAAAAAAAAAAAAAAAAAAGCCAGCAATCATTGTTTTTTAAGGAGCAAGGTCATGTCCTTAACAACCAATGACTCATTCAGCTGTCAGTGGGGTTGTTGACTGCTGAAGTGTTAAAAAAGTCTGGCATTTGGAGCTGTCAAAAAAAAAAAGCAGCCGGGCAATATTTATCAACAACATTGCTCAGCCTCTGGAAAAACTAAGATAAAAAGAAACATTGTTTCTTTTTGTATCTTTATGTTCCTTTATCTTCAAATCAAAGAGATGAACTTCGATCTGCAGATGAAGTCAGTTTTGAGCAGCCTCTGTTTAACTGCTTATAAACCCTTAATTTACTCCAATCAGCCTTAATTAACTCCTTATTCTCCTCCATTTAATTAACATTTTCCTGCTGATTTTTTCTTTTTTTTTGCCTACTTCTGTTTTATAAACTATTAATAATTTAAACTTTTTTTTTTTTTTTTATTGCTTTCTTTGTTAATATTTTTACACCTTTAACATATATTTACACGTTTCACATTGAAAAAAAAAAAGCACAAAATGTAAAAAAAATTCATTTATTTCATTTGGAAATAACTTTTCAATGCTTTGTACCAGTGCTGACAGCTGAAGTGTAAACAAATCAGGTGCGGTAGGTATCAGTAATTGGTATGGGTGAGTACTAAAAAAAAAAGTATCTGTACTTGCACATGCCTAGTTTCATAGAGAAGCATTTTACAGCTCTTACAGAATGTTTTTACAAATCAAACGAATAACTTGTTGATGTGCATTTTTCTTCACTAATATACTGTCTGTGTTCTCTTATGATCTTGACTTTTACTGAGAGTACCATGTGTGGCAATGTCATTTTCTTCTCCTATTACAAATCACAAATTGGATCTCCCTCTCTTACAAGCTGGTTTCTGTAATGTGCAGCCCCAGTCCTGCTCACTGCTGCTCTAAGGCAGTTTGTAATCTCTTCAATTCAAAGGCCAGGGTTGCTGACATCACTTTAATTACTAAAGCAGAGTTCTAGCCACCTATCAAAAAAAAAAAGTCGGCAGCTACAAAAAGTGTAGCTGCTGACTTTTAAAAAACCGCCACTCACAAATCCCACGGTCCAGCAGTGCACTCAGCCCAGCCGTCTTCATCCTCCGTCCTCCCTCGGCAGTGCCGGCATCTCCACTATGGGCACCCGGCTGTGACAGCTTGTGGCTTTACATCAGGGTGCCCACTGGGCATGTACGAGTCACGCTGTGCATTGTGAATGGTGGATGCAGTCTTCTGGGACCTGTCAGTGTCCCAGAAGACTGCAGGGGGAGGGAGGAAGGAGAACTTTCATTGCAGAGTGCAGCAGCACTCGGAATGGAAGTTGGAAGCAGGTATACCTGTCAAAATCGGGTATCTGCTCCCCCCACCCGCTTCTCAAAAGGGCCAATTGTGCAAGAGGAGCAGAGGACGAGTCTTTAAAGCGGAACTTCCCCATTTGGATGGAGTTCTGCTTAATGTAAAAAATAACTCAACACACCATTAATGTCTAAACCGCTTGCAACAAAAGTGGGTACACCCCTAATAGAAAATGTCCAAATTGGGCCCAAAGTGTCAATGTTTTGTGTGGCCACCATTATTTTCCAGCACTGCCTTAACCCACTTGGGCATGGAGCTCACCAGATTTCACAGGTTGCCACTGGAGTCTTCTTCCACTCCTACATGACAACATCACGGAGCTGGTGGATGTTAGAGACCTTGCGCTCCTCCACCTTCTGTCTGAGGATGCCCCACAGATGCTCAATAGGGTTTTGGTCTGGAGACATGCTTGGCCAGTCCATCACCTTTACCCTCAGCTTCTTTAGCAAGGCAGTGGTCGTCTTGGAGGTGTGTTTGGGGTTGTTATCATGTTGGAGTACTGCCCACCCGCTTCTCAAAAGTGCCAATTGTGCAAGAGGAGCAGAGGACGAGTCTTTAATAGTTCTCAATGGAGAAGAGGGCAGAAGGGACATTTCCTTGTTGGATCATCTTGAGTGCAGCTGAGCCCGGAGACTTGAAGCTGTTAAGTCCCACAGCAGCAGGAAGAGGACAGGGCAGCCCTGCGGTAAAGATTTATACAGAATCCAGCAGCCTGCACATTGTGGGGTGTATTATATTACAGGTACCTAAACTTCAGTTTTAATCTTTTTCCTACCTGCAATCTGTAAATTATTGTTCCCCTGCACACTGTCCGGTGCTGAGGATACATTGATCTACAGTATGTTAACCAACTGACAACTACAGTCCTCAATAATAATCGGGAACATCAGAGTGATTTCTGATCCTGTGATAACTCTTTTTTAGCTATGACATAGTAATTATATATCAGCCAAGTGTGTGTGTATATACAGTATCTCACAAAAGTGAGTACACCCCTCACATTTTTGTAAATATTTTATTATATCTTTTGATGTGACAACACTGAAGAAATTACACTTTGCTACAATGTAAAGTAGTGAGTGTACAGCTTGTATAACAGTGTAAATTTGCTGTCCCCTCAAAATAACTCAACACACAGCCATTAATGTCTAAACCGCTGGCAACAAAAGTGAGTACACCCCTAATGGAAAATGTCCAAATTGGGCCCAAAGTGTCAATGTTTTGTGTGGCCACCATTATTTTCCAGCAATGCCTTAACCCTCTTGGGCATGGAGCTCACCAGATTTCACAGGTTGCCACTGAAGTCTTCTTCCACTCCTACATGACAACATCACGGAGCTGGTGGATGTTAGAGACCTTGCGCTCCTACACCTTCTGTCTGAGGATGCCCCACAGATGCTCATTAGGGTTTTGGTCTGGAGACATGCTTGGCCAGTCCATCAACTTTACCCTCAGCTTCTTTAGCAAGGCAGTGGTCGTCTTGGAGGTGTGTTAGGGGTTGTTATCATGTTGGAATACCGCCCTGATGCCCGGGGGGGGGGGGGGGGATCATGCTTTGCTTCAGTATGTCACAGTACATGTTGAATTTCTTTTGCATCATCTTTAGAAGAGGCTTCCTTCTGGGATGATATCCATTTAGACCAATTTGATGCAGTGTGCAGTGTATGGTCTGAGCACTGACAGGCTGACCCCCTACCCCTTTAACCTCTGCAGCAATGCTGGCAGCACTCATACATCTATTTCCCAAAGACAACCTCTAGATATGATGCTGAATAGAAAAGATTAGAATAAAATAGAAAAGCATAGAATAGAAAGAATGCAAAAGAATAGAATAAAATAGAAAGTATATAAAGAATAGAATAGAATAAAATAGAAAGCATATAACAGCTATGCCCCATTAACATCTGTTACTGTGTGCCATTGTCCCATCAACATCTGTCACAGGGTACCACCAGTGCCCCATGCACATCTGTCACATTGCACCAGTACCCCATTAACATCTGTCGCAGTGTACCAGTGTCCCATCGACATCTGTTGCAGTGTACCAGTACCTCATCAACATCTGTCGCATTGTACTAGTGCCTCATCTACATCTGTCACAGTGTACCAGTGCAGCATCAACATCTGTCACAGTGTACCACCAGTGCCTCATCAACATCTGTCACAGTGTACTATTGTCCCATCAACATATGTCACAGTGCACCAGTGCCCCATCAACATCTGTCATAGTGTACCATTGTCCCATCAACATCTGTCACAGTGTACCAGTGCCCTATCAACATCTGCCACAGGTTACCAGTGCCCTCATCAACATCTGTCACAGTGTACCACCAGTGCCCCATCAACATCTGTCACAGTGCACCATTGTCCCATCAACATCTGTCACAGGGTTCCACATTGCTCCATCTACATATGTCACAGTGCACCAGTGCCCCATCAACATCTGTCATAGTGTACCATTGTCCCATCAACATCTGCCACAGTGTACTATTGTCCTATCAACGTTTGTCACAGGGTACCACTAGTGCCCTATACACATCTGTCACAGTGCACTTGTGCCCCTTCAACATCTTTCACATTATACCAGTGCCCCATTAACATCTGTCACATTGTACCAGTGCGCTATCAACATCTGTCAGAGTGTACCATTGTTCCATCAACATCTGTCATAGGGTACCACAGTGCTCCATGCACATATGTCACCGTGCACCAGTGCCCCATCAACATCTGTCATAGTGTACCATTGTCCCATCAACATCTGTCACAGTGTACCAGTGCCCCATCAACATCTGTCACAGTGTACCACCAGTGCCCCATCAACATCTGTCACAGTGTACTATTGTCCCATCAACATCTGTCACAGTGTACCATTGTCCCATCAACATCTGTCACAGGGTTCCACATTGCTCCATCCACATATGTCACACTGCACCAGTGCCCCATCAACATCTGTCATATGGTACCATTGTCCCATCAACATCTGTCACAGTGTATCAGTGCCCCATCAACATCTGTCACAGTGTACCACCAGTGCCCCATCAACATCTGTCACAGTGTACTATTGTCCCATCAACATCTGTCACAGTGTACCATTGTCCCATCAACATCTGTCACAGGGTACCACAGTGCTCCATGCACATATGTCACAGTGCACCAGTGCCCCATCAACATCTGTCATCATTGTCCCATCAACATCTGTCACAGTGGTCCAGTGCCCCATCAACATCTGCCACAAGGTACTAGTGCCCCATCAACATTTGTCAGTGTATCATTGTCCCATCAACATCTGTCACAGGGCACCACAGTGCTCCATGCACATATGTCACAGTGCACCAGTGCCCCATCAACATATTTCATAGAGTACCAGTGCCCCATCAACATATGCCACAGGTTACCAGTGCCCCATGCACATCTGTCACAGTGTACCACCATTGCCCCATCAACAACTGTCACAGTGCACAATTGTCCCATTAATATCTGTCACAGGGTACCATCAGTGCCCCATGCACATCTCTCACTGTGTACCACCAGTGCCCCATCAACATCTGTCACAGTGTACCATTGTCCCATTAACATCTGTCACAGTGTACCATTGTCCCATAAACATCTGTCACAGGGTACCACAGTGCTCCATGCACATATGTCACAGTGCACCAGTGCCCCATCAACATCTGTCATCGTGTACTTTTGTCCCATCAACATCTGTCACAGTGTACCAGTGCACCATCAACATCTGCCACAGGGTACTAGTGCCCCATCAACATCTGTCACAGTGTACCACCAGTGCCCCATCAACATTTGTCACAGTGTACCATTGTCATATCAACATCTGTCACAGTGTACCACCAGTGCTCCATGCACATATGTCACAGTGCACCAGTGCCCTATCAACATCTGTCATAGTATACCATTGTCCCATCAACATCTGTCACAGTGTACCAGTGCCCCATCAACTTCTGCCACAGTGAACCATTGTCTCATCAACATCTGTCCCATGGTACCACAGTGCTCTATGCACATATGTCAGTGCAGAATAGAATCCAAAAGAATAGAGTAGAAAATATGGGAACAGAATAGAATAGAAAAACAATAGCATTGAATAGAAAAGATTAGAATAAAATTGAAAGAATATATCTTAACCATCTTCAGAAATTCGAATTTCAAACAGAATGAATTTGAATAGAAAGGATTAGAAAAGAATAGAAAAGAAAATAAGATAATGGAATAGAAAAGCAATAGAATAGAATAAAATAGAAAGAATATAACCGTCTTCCGAAATTTAAATTTCGAATAGAATAGAATAGATTAGAACAAAATCCAAAAACAATGGAATCCTAAAATAATAAAATAGAAAAAAAGAGAATAGAATAGAAAAGAATAGAATAGAAAAGCAATAGATAAGACTAAAATATAAAGAATATAAACATATTTAGAAATTCAAATTTTGTATAGAATGAATTTGAATAAAAAGATTAAAAATAGAAAATAATAGAAAAGAATAGAATAGAAAATAAGAGAAAAGAAAAAAAGAATATAAAAACAATTAATATAGAATAGCATATAATAGAAAGAATATAACCGTTATATTCTTTCAATTTTATTTTATTCTATTCTATTGATTTTCTTTTCTTTTCTGATCTATTCTCTTATTTTCTATTATTTTCTATTCTGTTCTAATCTTTTCTATTCAAATTCAAATTCATTCTATTTGAAATTTGAATTCCAGAAGATAGTTATAGATTTTTTGTATTTTATTTTATTTTGTTCTAATTTTTGAATTGTCAGACAGCCAGTATCAATAACCTAATGCAACAGCTGCATTTTAATGGACAAATAATTTGAATTCCAATGTGTTTTCAAATTCAAATACTGATTCGATAATGTTTTTTGACTGATTTTTTCGAATTAGGTTGAATTTTTCTAATTCAGGTACATATACGAAACTAACAAAATGTATTCCGAAAACGCATTATAGGAATTTAACGGTTTGCCAAAACGAATTTATTTAAATAATGAATGGAAAGGAAACTATACACATTTTTTTCGTCCGGCACATACAGTAGAGTCTAATTACAAATTACAGGAGCATCACAAACTTAGAATGCAATTATTTCATACAATTTTGTGAAGGTGGCGATAGCTTTGTCCAGTCCATTTTTAGAGTTTGTATGGAATGTGTCAGATAATGATTTGGCTTTTTGTTTTGCCACTTTTTTGTGTCATACTGATGCAAACAAAAGAAATAAACATGAGAATGCCTAAACATTTTTGTAATTGCAAACATTTTCTGGGCAGGGGTGCCAAAATGTTGGCCCATTACTGTATATTCAGTATATACTATATATACTGTATATATATATATATATATATATATATATATATATATATATATATATAGGTATAGGTATAGATATATTTATATAGATATAGATATATAAAAACACGTCTTTGTTTTTTGATCCTGTTTTATTTTTAATATATGTTTTTCACCCATAAATGTTTTTGCATTGCAAAAAAATAACCTCTTCTTTCTGTATTTCCTGACTTAACAACAAATCATTTTGCTGTGTTGTTAAGTAAGATGCCGGTGGCTGATGCAATTAAACTGGAGCAGGGAGCGCTTTTTCTCACCTCTGATCATAACCCTGACAATTGGCAGGCAAAATTATTCAAGGCCTAAGCAATTTCTAGTGCAGAGTAAACTTAATTGCCAGTAACACAGGTTCTGCAAAGATGTAAAGATAAATCAGTCTGTAGATGTAGAAGTATTCTTTCTAGATTAGGGATATTATGTTTCTTACCCTCTTATGGATGTGTTATCTGGAGTACTTTTGATGGAGATGTAGCTCTATTAATGGGAAATTCCAGGAAACCTGGATAGGGCTCGTAATCCTAGAAAATCTTGTCTTACTGTTTATGTGATATGAAGCTGTATTTATATGGAATTTAAATGTTTTAAGCATGAGTTTTATCTCCATTTGTAACATTAGATTGCAGAGGACTGCAAATGATTGTATTATACAAAATGACCCGGTCACCACCTAAAAGATTTTTTTTTTTTTAATTTCATTTATTTTTTTTTTCAAACAGTATACATGTACAATACATTTTGTTATAGCAGGTTAGGTATACAATGGAGATTGCTGTGCAAGCAGACCAGACGGGCTTTGAAAACTCCCATGTACATGTCGCTGGGTACTGGATTGGCTGGAATGCTTTGCCGTATAGGACATTCATGCCCACATTAGCAATCCCATCACCCTGTGATAGTTATAACTGGGATCTTCCAGGGACAATTTTGTCCCCAGAAGGATTGGGGTTTTGCTTTGTCTGTGGATTAATTTACTTGACCTAACAAGCCCTGGCCATCTTTCCATATTTTCCCTTCCTGTTTGGGCAGTCATGGATCTAAACTGACCACTATTGTGGCAATGTATTTCTGGTCTATCTAAGGGAATTGGATTCCATTTGTGGATAATTCAATATACAACTATCTTTGGACGCCCAACTGGCCCTTGCATATGTGTGACCACCTTTTGAATTGATTTTATTAACAACCCCATGAGCCTCTGTGAGTCTTCGGCACCTATTTTGCCCTGAAGAAGCCGCACAGGCGAAATGCATCGGTGATCCATACCCTGCACCACTATAGGCAAGCCCCCTATATATATGTGGAACTGGGTGTGGGTGAGGTGGTCTACAGAGGCCCACATTCATGGTTTGATGAATATGTGATGGTGGTTGTATTTATGTATGTTTGTCAATTTTTTTCATTTTAATATTTGTATTTTGTAATAAAGGTATTTTTTATAAAAACACTGTCTTGCTACTCTTTGTCTCCAGGGACGGGTTACACAGCACCGCTATAGCCCCCCTTTCTAGCTCCCCAACCCATTTTTTGCATCTTTATACATTTAAAGACATAACCAACCATAATGAAAGTATATAAAATTCATGTTGTTCCTAGAGCAATATAAGCTGGTTATAAATGTTGTTGCTTGAAGAACGGTAACAAATATAGCAAGGTGGAAGAATGAATAACTGCAAATTGCCAGCATTGTATTTTGGAATAGCCTGTTGAATTGTATGTTGTGATATATTATCACAGAAATATTTTTGTAGCAGACAGTAACAAACACCACTGTAATCTGAAAGAAAGATAAGAAAAGGAATGGAAGAAAATATTGTGATAGAAAGGGGGACAGAACAAAGTAAAGTAGGTGGTGTTGGGAAGTAAAACAGAAGAGAAGGATGGCGCTCAGGTGTGCACTTGTGATAGGAAAAGTACAAATGTTGACCTCAGAGAATGGTCTTTGTAATGGGCCTCAAAAGTTTAATGAACACATACAATAATAAATCAATAAAAGTACTTTCAAACCGGACCCTGGAGCCTCTGGATCTCCATTTGGAGCTGTGGGAATCCCTGGTGATAATCGTGGGACTCGCAATGACATCAGGTGACTCAGATGAAGAAAAGGTGCTCCCTGATAGAAAGCTGGAACTTCCGATAGTAGTGGCTCACACGGTTCTGTGTGCGGCCGCTACACTGAACGAGGGCCAATGCGTAGTTGGAAGCCGAGTCCTACGTGCGGACCGGAAGTGGCACGTGGATAACGTCCCTGGAAGTAGCCGGAAATGATGCCGCGGGGATGCACAGAGGCCAGGCGGGGCGGATGAAGTATCGCAAGTGTTTCTAAAGAGCTTCTGGTTGTTGGGAAGTAGGTGGTATGAGAGGGGGTCTATTACCTCTCCCTGCCAGACAAACCCAAATGTGTCAGGAATTCTCCATAGGCAGTAAGAACCAAAGTTATAAATCCACCAATGAGATCAGAAGATGTCATCTGAAATATGCTAAGGACATCAGACTTTATTAAGTGTTTAGTCAAGCAGTTCAGTATTCCATGTTACAAACATTGTGAATGTATTTATATAGATCTTCTTTGGATGGTGGAGTGGTCTTTGTACCAAAATTAATTAAGTTTGGTATAGATAAGCCTAAGAGATAGTGAGACAGATCACCTAAAGGACATTTTTGCAAAATGGTGCATGGAAAAGTGCTATCGGTTGAATATACCTGATTAGTACTTATTTGCTGCCGGGATATTTGGAAGGGAAGTACCCCCCTTTTTTTCCACCCCCCCCCTTTTTTTTGGTGTGTAGTTTGT
Organism: Pelophylax lessonae; assembly: GCF_965119305.1. NCBI lineage: Eukaryota > Metazoa > Chordata > Amphibia > Anura > Ranidae > Pelophylax > Pelophylax lessonae. Next base: position 596,573,994 of record NC_138770.1, on the reverse strand, counting down.
TGTTTTGTTACTCTTCACTTTACTCTGGCTTTTAAAATTTAGTGGATATTGCGGGGATTTTTGATTATCTATTTGCTGTTAACAATTATGGGCTATTGGCACTGATAAATTTGTGTTTTTGGTATTGATACCAATAGAAGTTTGATTTATGGCCTTTGGTCATATATATGCCATTATTATTCATTGTTGTTATCATATATGTATTGTTTTACTTGCTATTTTTTTACTATTGCTACTGAAAATCTTAATAAAGAAATATTGAACATAAAAAGTGCTATCAAGCAAGAGGAAGACATTTTGCGCAAAACTTATTTACACACGGAAATATGTTTCCGAGTGGTTGGAGCTGCTGTACTAACGATCCAACGTTAGTACAGCGATCTCTCTGCTGAGCTATTTTGTTCTGACAAGGGGGGTGCCCTCTGCCAGAACACTCTGGTCAGCATTGATCGGGAGCCGGTCGGCTGCTGATTTTCCAGCATGCACGCTGATAGAAGATGGCTAAATGGCTGGCTTCTGTTGGACCAGCTGGCATACACACGGGCTGAATGTCGGCCAGCATTTGGCCCGTGTGTACGGGGCTTTTGTCTGTCCTCATTAGCATACAATGTAAGAAGCCCAGCCTCTACACCTTTACGACAGGCCATACACGATTCAAATTTAAATGTTATTCAGGTTTGTTGATCCTTCAAACAGAAAATACCAAGCAGGTAAAACTCTGAACACCCCACATTTACTGACTGTGAACAAAACTTAGTATAACATATTTTACTTTGTATTTTTAATGTGCGCATTTATCATGTTTTGATTTTTAATACATTCGTTGATCATGTTGTGTAGAACTCTATCATTAAAGTTGTTAGGATTTTAGTTTACATTTCCATCTATATACGAACAGTTCTGATTAAAAAAAAAAATAGTCTGACTTGAAATTGAGACTGACAGGAAGAATTATCTGTTGTAGGTCAATCGTTCCATTTTATATAAAACACTAATACATATATATACTTTGTTGCCAGTCAAGCCCTGATGAAGGGGGCACTTAGACCCCCGAAATACGTTGACTATATCTTGAATTGTATTCCTGACCTTTAATGGAATAAAGTTGCATCTGGACCTCTTAGCAGTGGTGTGGCACTTTTTAATTAAAAACTAAAAATGTAATGAATGTGTAATACATGACACTACAACCCAAGAAGACTGTGGAGATCCTCTGGGGTGTAGAAGCTGCCTGCCCAGGAATAATTTACACCAACATTATTACCTTAAGATAACAATATCAGTAAAATAAACCTACGGATCCAGCACGATTTTTCGACTTTCCTTAACCACTTGCCAACCACTCTCTGCAAACACTGTGGCAGGCTGGCTCGGCTCTGCGAACCGCCCTACCTGTACAGCAGTTCATGGGAGCGTTGCTTGGTGCGCGCAAGTGCCGCCAAAGGCGCATTCCCGCCCCCATTAGGAAGCGGGGAAGCCAATCCAGGGGGCCAGCGACCGCCACGATTGCCGCTGGGCATTCGCAATCGCTCCCCGTGGAGAGAGAACGACGGTCTACTGTTGTAAACACAGCTGACCGTTGTTCTCTCTTGAATGAACACAGAGCGTCTGTGATCCTTCTATATATAATCACAGGTCTCTATGTTCATTTCACAAGTCCATCCCCCATACAGTTAGAAAACATTCCCCTAGGCTCACACTTAATCCTTTTTTTGTCTCTAGGATAACCCCTTTCCTGCCAGTGTCTTTATTACAGTAACAGTGCATATTTTTAGCACTGATTATGGTAGTAATGTCACTGGTCCCCCCAAAAGTGACAAAAATGTCAGTTAGGAGTCTGTCCACTGCAATGTTGCAGTCCCGCTAAAAATCACAAATCAACGCCATTACTAGCAAAAAGAAAAAAATAAATAAATAAAAATGACATAAATCTTTTCCCTCGTTTGTAGACGCAATAACTTTTGCGCAAACCAATCAAAATACGCCTATTGGGATTTTTTTTTTACCAAAAATATGTAGCAGAATACAAATTGGCCTAAAAGGATGAAAAAAATGTTATATAGCAGAAATTGAAAAATATAGTTTTTTTTTTTTTATTCAGAATTGCCGCTCTTTTTTTTTTTTAAACGAAATAAATAAGAATCGCAAAGGTGATCAAATACCACCAAAGGAAAATAGGACATCAACTTTATTTAGGTACAACGTCGCACGACCACGCAATTGTCAGTTAAAGTAACGCAGTGCCGTATAGCAAAAAATGGCCTGGTAATTAAGGGGGCAAATCCTTCCGGTCCAGAAGCGGTTAACTGTTAGAAATTTGATTGTCATTGGTCATAAACAAAACAGAACAAGAGGAAGTTGTAAAGCACAACTTTAGACAGTACTGTCCCGGCTGCCATGGATTACTTTGCACTTAACTTTTTAATTCATTTTCTGGATTTAGCATAGTTGTAGTATTTGCTGAATATCTAGTATTAGTAGGGAGCCAGTTACATATTACTATTAGTAGAGAGTCAGTCACATGGAATTACCATGGCTGAGCCCACTGTGCTAGTCTTTACACAAGTTAAAGGGTATGCAAACCCAACATTTTATATTGCTGATATGTGGCTGCTGTACCATGTACTTGTATGAGAAAGTATCCCGTTCTCACACCCTGGTCAGTTCTCTAGTTTAGGGTGACCAGACGTCCCCAGTTTCTCGGGACAGTCCGCAGACTGAGGACACCGTCCCCGGACCAAGTCTGTCCCGGTTTTGTCCCTGGATTCAGTCTTGTGCCCAGCGCTGTGTGTATTATACAGTCCTGTGCCCAGCGCTCTGTGTATTATGCAGTCCTGTGCCCAGCGCTCTGTGTATTATGCAGTCCTGTGCCCAGCGCTCTGTGTATTATGCAGTCCTGTGCCCAGCTTTCTGTGTATTTTTGCAGTCCTGTGCCCAGTGCTCTGTGTATTATGCAGTCCTGTGCCCAGCGCTCTGTGTATTATGCAGTCCTGTGCCCAGCTCTCTGTATATTATGCAGTCCTGTGCCCAGCGCTCTGTGTATTATGCAGTCCTATGCCCAGCGCTCTGTGTATTATGCAGTCCTGTGCCCAGCGCTCTGTGCATTATGCAGTCCTGTGCCCAGTTTTCTGTGTATTATGCAGTCATATGCCCAGCACTCTGTGTATTATGCAGTCCTGTTCCCAGCGCTCTGTGTATTATGCAGTCTTGTGCCCAGCGCTCTGTGTATTATGCAGTCCTGTGCCCAGCTCTCTGTGTATTATGCAGTCCTGTGCCTACAGCTCTGTGTATTATGCAGCCCTGTGCCTACAGCTTTGTGTGTTATGCAGTCCTGTGCCTACAGCTCTGTGTATTATGTAGTCCTGTGCCTACAGCTCTGTGTATTATGCAGTCCTGTGCCTACAGCTCTGTGTATTATGCAGTCCTGTGCCCAGCTCTCTGTGTATTATGCAGTCCAGTCCCCTGAGCTTTGTCAATTATGCAGTCCTGTGCCTACAGCTCTGTGTATTATGCAGTCCTGTGCCTACAGCTCTGTGTATTATGCAGTCCTGTGCCCAGTGCTCTGTGTATTATGCAGTCCTGTGCCCAGCGCTCTGTGTATTATGCAGTCCTGTGCCATTTGCCAATAAAAAAAACAAAAAAAAATATGTCCCCAGATTCCATTTTAAAAATCTGGTCAACTTACTCTAGTTGTGCTAGAGATGGAATGTGAATGTGATCACTTATAAAAATCGGAAAAAAGGTATTTCCATTTTCTTTTATATATATATATATATATATATATATATATATATATATATATATATACGCAAATATTTTGCCTTTCATTTCTATTTTAAACTGAATAAGTTGTTTTACAAGGTGATCATTTTGTAATCACTTTAAAGGTTCATAAAAGAGCACCTTCCAAGCCATATTTTCTGAACGTGCAATAAAAGATGATTTTCAAAGTTGCACTAATATTCACCAAAACAACATTTTTGATAAAACACACTGAAATCAATATCAATCCATACAAACACAACAAAATCTGCAGAATTACTACAAAATCCAAAAGATAAAAACTATATCAGAATGGTAAATAACAAGTACTTAGCAAGTCTGAAATTGTGCAAAACAGTAAAAATTTCACATATGCATGTAAGGAGGTCCTTCATTGGTTGGTTATTTGTGCCATGCTGACTCTGGACCTGCCCCACTTTTTCTTGGATGGAATAGTCACCTACCCATTGTTTAGAGATATTCTGCCATATTGTGTCACACTTTTCCTGCCCTAAGATCTGTTACCTGGAATAAACAATTGACCAATCCAGTGCAGAAATCCACAATGCAGAACACTTTCCCTCCTCATGAGTTTCCATACGGTGATCCCTCAAGTGGAGACCATTCCAATACTTTATCAAATGATTGCAGCCATCCTCCCAGATGATAGTGGGTCCAGGGAGAAGAACCCCTGCCTGTTGTCACAGGGGAAGCGGGATCAGGGGGAGAGGGGGCAGAAGCTGGAACATGTTACACATTTCACCCTATGTACAGGTGGGAATGTGTAACATGTTCCCAAAGACGAACATATTCTTTAAAAAAAATATCCTATACAGTCCATAAATACTGTTCCATAATTTTAACCAATTCACCTCTGAAATGTTTTACCCCCTTAACCACTTACCCACTACCCCACGCAGATTTACTGCGGCAGGGCGGCTCAGCTGCACATAATAATGTAGATCTACGTGATTATGTGCACACAGTCTTGGCGGTGCTAGCGCGCCACTGGAGCCGCTCTCCCGCTGTGATTAGACACAGCGGGAGCCAGACCGCGGGAAAAGCAGGCTTGATCGCTGCTGGCCTCCCACGATCTTCACAGAAACTGACAGAAGAGAGGCCTGTCTATGTAAACAAAGCAGACGGCTCTCCTGTCACATAGAGATCATGTGTTTCAGCTAAGCTGAAACCCTGATCTCTCTGTGCCTGTCACAGAGCCCCCCCCCCCCACAGTCAGTAAGCACAAATACGCATACATTTAACCCCTTTGATAACCCCCAGTATTCCTCCTCCCTGCCAGTGTCATTTATACAGTAACAGTGCATATTATTTAGCACTGATTATTGTAGTAATGTCACTGGTCCCCAAAAAGTGTCAAAAATATCAGTTAAGGGTCCGGTCTGTCTGCTGCAATGTCACAGTCCCACTAAAAATCGCTGATCGCCACCATTAATAATAAAAACAAGAAAAATAAATAAAAAGTCCAAAAATCTATTCCATAGTTTGTAAACACTATAACTTTTGCACGAACCAATTAAATTACACTTTTTTTTTTTTACCAAAAATAATACAGCAGAATACAATTTGGCTTAAACTGATAAATTTTTTTTTTTTTTTTTTATTGTGAATGTTTTATCGCAGAAAGTAAAAAATATTGTGTTTTTTTTTTTCAAAATTGTCGCTCTTTTTTTGTTTCGAGCGCAAAATCTAAAAAACGCTGAGGTGATCAAATACCACCAAAAGAAAGCACTATTTGTGGGAAAAAGGACATCAATTGTATTTGGGTACAGCGTGGCGCGACCGTGCAATTGTTAGTTAAAGTAACGCAGTGCTGAATCACAAAAAAAAAAAAATTTCACACAAATAGAGCTTTCTGTTGGTAATGTTTGATCACCACTGGGTTATTTTTTTGGGTTTTTTTTTGTGATATAAATGAAAAAAGACCTAAAATTTTTTGGGGGGGGGTGGAAACAATGTTTTCCAATTTCTCTTATAAAATCAATCCAATTAATCCAATGAAAAAAAAACAAATATTTTTTTCATAAACTTAGGCCAAAATGTATTATGCTACATGTCTTTGCCAAAAAATTATCATAATAAGTGTGTATTAGTTGGTTTGTGCAAAAGTTATAGGGATTGATATACTAAAACTCGAGAGTACAAAATCTGGTGAAGCTCTGCATAGCGACCAATCAGCTTCCAGGTTTTTTCTTTTCCTTTTTTTTTTTTTTTTGCAGAGCCTAATTGTACAAACTGAAGTTAGAAGCTGGTTGGCCACATGGACAGCTGTACCAGACTCTGCATTCTCCAGGTTTGGTAAATTAAAGCATAACTCCACTTTTGTTGAGAAAAAACATTCCCCTTTGGGTGATCTCTGTACATTACAAGGATTATAACAACCTTTGCTGCAGATTTCTACGTTTTGTTATTCTGAAGAAATCACTGTTTGTTCCTCTGTGCTGATTGGGTCTAATGGGAGTAGTTTCATAATTATCAACCAGCTGTGCAGCTGCAGAACACTAATTAAGGAAATCAGCTGTGCCTGCATCCCTTTAGACCCCTTTCACATGGCTCTGTTCCGTCGACGGAGCCGGGCTGCTCAGCGTGTACCGAGACGGAGGTGTCAAATTTCCGCTTTCCTCTATGGGGTAATCGGATGAGAACGGACCGCCTGTCAATTCTCATCAGATCCGATCCACCAGACGGATGGAAAATAGGGCTTCCCTCCATCCGGATTTGACGGACAGGATCGGATCGGTTGTCCATCCGATGCCCCATAGGGATGCATGGGGCATCCGTTCAGATCCACCTGAAAAAACTGACAGGTGGATCTGTACGGTCGGCAAGTGTGAAAGGGGCCGAAAACGTGTTCCTATTGAAAGTATCTCACCAAAAATGACATTTTTGTTGCAGGGAATGCCCAAAATCTGACTTGTATCTTAGGCAGACTTCTGGGAAAATCAGTGAGCCAATCACATAAGCAGGAAATGATGTTTCTGGAGGGCGTTCTGTACACATTCTGTGTATAGAGCAGCTCCAGGTGGCCATATTCAGTGGTGGGATTCAGCCGGTTCGCACCGGTTCCATAGAACCGGTTTGATTACTTTCTGCAAGTTCGCAGAACCGGCTGAATCCCTCTGCGCGTCTGAGGAAGCGCAGGACAATTGAATGTCCCGCGCTCGGACAGACGTGGCGGCCGGGGGGCGGAGCAGTGCGCTCCTCCCCGCCCATTCTGTGACAATAGCGAATGAGAATTAGCTATTGTCACATGATCCTCCTCCTGGCCAATCAGGGAGCGGGTCCTCCCGCTTCCTGATTGGCCGAAAGGCAAACACCGTGCCATTGGACGAGGAGGAGGCGCCGCGGGAGGACTCGGAGACGCGGGGAGCCGACTGCGAGACCGTCCATGAGGTAAGTGCATGGGTCTCGCGGGGGGGGGGGGATCGCTGGCACTCTGCAATTGGGGGCAATGTTGTGGCTGGCGCTCTGCAATTGGGGGCAATGTTGTGGCTGGCACTCTGCAATTTGGGGCAATGCTGTGGCTGGCGCTCTGCAATTGGGGGCAATACTCTGGCTGGCGCTCTGCAATTTGGGGCAATGCTCTGGCTGGCACTCTGCAATTGTGGGCAATGTTGTGGCTGGCGCTCTGCAATTGGGGGCAATACTCTGGCTGGCGCTCTGCAATTTGGGGCAATGCTCTGGCTGGCACTCTGCAATTGGGGGCAATACTTTGGCTGGCACTCTGCAATTGGGGGCAATGTTGTGGCTGGCGCTCTGCAATTGGGGGCAATGTTGTGGCTGGCACTCTGCAATTGGGGGCAATGCTGTGGCTGGCGCTCTGCAATTGGGGGCAATGCTGTGGCTGGCGCTCTGCAATTGGGGGCAATGCTGTGGCTGGCGCTCTGCAATTGGGGGCAATACTCTGGCCGGCGCTCTGCAATTTGGGGCAATGCTGGGGCTGGCACTCAGCAATTGGGGGCAATGCTGTGGCTGGCGCTCTGCAATTGGGGGCAATACTCTGGCTGGCACTCTGCAATCATTAGGGGCAATGCTGTGGCTGGCACTCTGCAATCATTAGGGGCAATGCTGTGGCTGGCACTCTGCAATCATTGGGGGCAATGCTGTGGCTGGCACTCTGCAATCATTGGGGGCAATGCTGTGGCTGGCACTGTGCAATCATTGGGGGCAATGCTGTGGCTGGCACTGTGCAATCATTGGGGGCAATGCTGTGGCTGGCACTCTGCAATCATTGGGGGCAATGCTGTGGTCACTGTGCATTGAAAGGGGGGCACGCTGGTCTCTCTGCATTGAAAGGGGGGCACGCTGGTCACTGTGCATTAAAGGGGGCATGTACACTGGTCACTGCATTGAAAGGGGGCACGCTGGTCTCTCTGCATTGAAAGGGGGCACTCTGGTCACTGTGCATTGAAGGGGGCATGTACACTGGTCACTGCATTGAAAGGGGGCACGCTGGTCTCTCTGCATTGAAAGGGGGCACTCTGGTCACTGTGCATTGAAGGGGGCATGTACACTGGTCACTGTGCATTGAAAGGGGGCACGCTGGTCACTGTGCATTGAAAGGGGGGCACGCTGGTCTCTCTGCATTGAAAGGGGGAACGCTGGTCACTGTGCATTGAAAGGGGGCACGCTGGTCATTCTGCTGGGAAAGTCGGAACTGGTTACTAAAATTTTTGAATCCCACCACTGGCCATATTGCATTGCATTTTCAGAAAATGACAACAGCTGCAGATTAAAAAGGAAAAGTAATTTTTAATAACATACAATTACAATATGATTTGTGTTATACCTGAAGGGTTTCACATGTACTGTCACTTTAAGGCTGGCTCCACCCAGGAGTGATGACAGGGGTCAAGGGGCAGTGTTGGCCATCTTGGAGACATGTAGAGATGTATTGATATACAGAGCTGTCCTGTAATGCATGTTGTAGTGTACAGTGAGTCCTGAATAAACAACCGTTGTTCCAGACCAGAGTCCTGTGTCTCTCACAACATGGAGAATATAACAATTTGTGTCATAAATGTATATGCTATAATCTTTTTTCTTTATTTGCTATTTTTTTCCCCCCCAAAGTGGAGTCATCCTTTACATCCCATCGTGTCCATATCCTTGTGGCTATTTCATTGAACATGTCACAAAGCATCCCAAGAGCACCATGTCCTGCTAAGATCCTTTGTAGGTGAACATTGATCCTTTCTTGTTCCCCACTATATTTTTCAAACATCCGATTGTACAGTGTTCTCTCATATTCTCACTGACATTGTTATTATTATTATTATTATTATTTCAGGTACTTGTATAGCTCTGTCAATTTATGCAGTGCTTTACATATACATTACACATTCACATCAGTCCTCAAGGGGCTTACAATCTAAGGTCCCTAACTCACATACATACATACATAATAGGGCCAATTTTATCCGGTTGCCGACCGCCGCACGACTATATACTGCGGCGGTCAGCCCCGGCCAGGCAGAGAGACGTATCGGTACGTCACTCGACTGTCACTGACTTGAGAGCCAATTGTGGGCGGGCGCGCGCCCGCCGCGACTCATTCACTGACAAGTCAGTGCGTGTGACCGGTGGACCCGATGTCCGCCGGTCACACTACGATCGCTCCGGTGAAGGGAGAAAGGCGGAGCGGCTTATGTAAACAAGCCGCCCGTCATTCTCCCTGGTGTAAAAATGAAGATCAGACGGTTCTACTATGTAGGACCGTTGATCTTTGTTTTTACACCAATAGCCATGTCCCTATACAGTTAGAATCACGCCCCTAGGACACACTTTACCCCTCCCTCTCCAATACAGTTAACCCCTTCCCTGCCAGTGTCATTTTTGCAGTAACAGTGCATATGTATAGCACTGATTACTGCAGTAATGTCACTGGTAACCCCAAAAGTGTCAAAAATGTCAGTCAAGGGTCCGATCTGTCCGCCGCAATGTCGCAGTACCGAAAAAAAAATCGCAGATAGCCGCCATTACGCGTTAAAAAAAAAACACCAAAAATGACTTTTGCGCAAACCAATCAAAATACGCTTTTTGCGATTTTTTTTACCAAACATATGTAGCATAAAACAAATTGGCTGAAAATGTTAAAAAATTTTGATTTTTACATTTTTTTTGGGGGGAATTTCATATAAAAAAATGTGAAAAATATTGTTATTTTTGCAAAATTGACGCTCTTTTTTTGTTTATAGCGCATGATCAAAACATCGCACAGGTGATCAAATACCACCAAAAGAAAGCTCTGTTTGTGGGGAAAAAAGGACGTCAAATTTGTTTAGGTACAGCGTCGCACGACTGCGCAATTGTCCGTTAAATTCACGCAGTAGAAAATCGCAAAAAAAACCCTGGTCTTTTAGCAGCCAAATCCCCCGGGGCTTAAGTGGTTAAACGGGATCCAATTAACCTACCAGCATGTCTTTGGAGTGTGGGAGGAAACCGGAGTACCTGGAGGAAACCCACCCAGGCACTGGGAGAACATGCAAACTACAGGCAAGTATGTTGGTGTTGTGGTTGGGATTTGAACCAGCGACCCTCTTGCTGCTAGGTGAAAGTGCTAACCACTACACTACTGTGCCTCCCATAATTGTTCTCCCATAATTGTTCTCCCATAATTGTTCTCCCATATTGTCACTGACATGGCTTCTCTTTTTTTGTTACTTTTCCAATTTGGATTAAATAGATAAATCAATGGCATATGTGCATAACCATCTAAGTATTAGGCTTTATCTCCTAGTTCCCCGCTCGTAGACTTGAATGTAATTTAGCCTTTGTTTTAAATGCATGTAAATGTACTTGTATCATTTTACAGATTTGAAATGGGAGATTATGCACACAGCTCAGAGCTACTGAGTTATAGACATCATCCAGGTAAGTGAGTCATTCATGATTATTCAAAGTGGAGATTTATAGGCTTGATCTATTAACCTGGCTCAATTTAAAACTGTGCATAGGTCAGGCTGTAGATATTTATATTCAAAGGATGAAGTGAAGAACAGGCAATCACTCAAGGGAAGTTCATTTGTATTCGATACCCAGAATCCCTAGCAGCAAAGAAAATGCTATAGTCTGTAAAATGTGCAGACACCCTGACAGAACTGATTGCTAAATGCAGTGTTTTAATAGAAGTCATAATATTGTATAACTAAGGCAATTATAAATATCACTGCACTCATTTTGCCACATTCATTCATGGCGCGTACCGATTTAATATGCAGGATCATACTTTTTACAGCAGAGATGAGAATATCAAAGTAAATACACTAACACAAATATAATTTGTTAATTGCTACCTACAGTTCTATTAAAGGATTCTAGAAAATTTAGGAGTCACACCTGCACATCTAAACTGTAAGAGCCGGTTCACACTGAGGCGACACGACTCCTTACTACTTCGGGGGCTACTTGTGCATTACCATGCACCACGACTTCGGAGCAACTTGCAGGGACTTCACATAATGGAAATCTATGCAAGTCGCTCCGAGGTCGCCCCGAAGTTGTATAGGACCCTTTTTCTAAGTCGGAGCAACTTGTGTCGCTCCTATTAGAACGGGTCCTGTAGCGGTCAATGGACCGGGAGGGAGCGCGACTTGTCAGGCTGACAAGTCGCCTGACAAGTCGCGGTAGTGTGAACCGACTCTTAATGTTAAAGTAGAACTATGGGTAAAACTTTTTTTTTTATTTTGGACAGAGTAAGAGAGAGTTATAACCCCCGCCAGATTTTTTTCACCATCTGTGTCCCATTTCTCTTCTCTTCCTGTCTCATAGCCACACAGGAAATCCCTGCAAATTAGGAGAATTCCTTGGGGACCCTCAGGTCTTCAGGACTGGTGTCCCCATTGGAAGATTTCCACTTTCAATTATAATGGTAAACAGGACAAATAGAGAGAGTGAATCTCCCTAACGGGGGCAATAAACAGACAGCAATAAAAATTTACAAGCATTATAATCCCTCTGCACTCTATCCAAACTAAAAAAAAAAAAGAAGTTTTTGCCATTAGTCCTACTTGAGGCTGGGTTCACACTAGTGCAAGTTGGAGGTGGGTTTCCCTGCATCCATTTCGCATGACAGGAGATTGTGATTGGCTCTCAATGGAACCAGTTCACATATCTCCAGGGTGGCTGCAGAGCGAATTGTACAGGGATCCTTTGCGTCTTTGGCTCAGTTTCAGGTCTGAATCCAGCCAAAAAGTTGGGCCTAATTCGTCCCTGAAATGGAGAAAAGGGATGCACTGGACCCCTGCTGTCAGCCGCATCTGTCTGCAGTGTGAACCCAGCCTTAAGCTGGCCGTACACAATCAGATTTGGTGGGAATTGGATGAAATTTGTTCAGTGGCTGGCCCTGTCGACACCATCCAATATTCCAATTGACTTTTGCCAAAACTCTTAGCCAAAAAATGTGCTTTTTATAGAATTAGATGCCGGCACTGTTCGGGTATGACATGTGCTGACTGTCTACAAACAATAGCCAACACTGCAGATTCATGTATGCATACTGTTTAGCATGGATGGTAGTATCTAGTGATTATTCCCATTCAGTCCATGTGTATTGCCAGCTTAATGCAGGTCCTTTCTTGCTCAAGAGTGCTGCTTCATAGTGCCTTCCTGCACAAGGCCAGCACAGCACAGCCCCGTGCTTATGGTAGTTCCACCTCCAGTAAGAAGCCACAGAGAGGTCATCACTACTAGGAGACAAGGTTGGGAGTTGGGCTGCTGGGGTTGGAAGATAAGTCAGGGCTGTAAGAGAGAAATATAGGCAGCAGGACTGTTAGGTGAAGAATATGGAGGCTAGAGTTGGCTAAAGAAAATTAGGAGCAGGGCTATTGGGAAAGGAAAATGAGGTACAGTAATCCCCCCGCTCCATTGCGCTTCAGTTTTTGCGGTCCCGGTAATTCGCGTTTTTTTTTGTAATGTTATTTTACTATATAAATCATTAAAAATGAAATATTTTTGTGTTTTCCATAGCTCTTGCTATGTCTCTTAGTATCTTTTATGTGTTTAAATGAGTTTCTATTGTTTTAAAAGTATGTTTAAAGACCTTAAAATGCTTTTACATGTACAGTGACAGTAAAAAAAAACATGTCTACAATGCATTTTAATAGGGTTTTTCTATTTCGCGGAATTTCACTTTTCGCGGCTGGGTCCGGAACGTAACCCCCGCAATGGAGGGGGGTTTACTGTACAGTGCTGCTGGCAAAGGAGGTGTAAAGTTTCTGACAGAGGAAAATAGGTGGGAAGGGCTGCTGGGTACAGAATATTGGGGGCAAAGCAACTGGGCAAAAAAGATGGGACAGGGCTGCAGGGAGAAGTAAATAGGGGCATGGCTACAGGGTGAGGAAGATGGGGGGGCAAGACTTCCGAGAGAGAAGAAAAAGGAGATCTCTGGAAATGGGAAATGGAGGGGCAGGCCCACAAGTAGTGGGAAATGTTGGAGAACGCCTTCTGAGGCAAGGACACAAAAATGAAAGCCAAGATAGTCGATTTACTAAAGAACAATAACTTGTGTGAATATTCACATAAGGTATGCAATCTTTTGCATAGCAAATTCCCTTTACCTTCATCATCCGCACACAATTGGACAACTGAAGTGAATATATACATGATTTATTGTTTGAAGATTCCCAACACCCTAAAAGTGTCAGGAAAGTAGACAGAGGAAGATGGGGAGCCGTGGCTGCTGGTAGAGAAAAGTAGGGGGCAGGGCACATAAGATAGGAACTGGAGGGGCATGTCTATAGGTACTGAGGAGACAGGCTCCAATATGGCTCCAATATGGCAGCCAGTCGATACCTGTGCTCTGTGCTGGACACAGATTAGGTCTGCAGATGTATTAACAATCATGGGAATACAAAGGTTGATTATGTTTGCAGGAAGGAAAATGAAACTCTACACAATTTCATGTTTTGGATACAACACAGATTGGTTTGATCCCCACTGGCTCATTAAAACTGTCTGTGACCCTTGTAGCAATATTGGTATTATAGAGGATGCTCTCTAGAGTGTAACTAGGAGTTTCAGAGCTCTGGCATTCATAGTAGGACAATAGATAGTCTGGGGGGTCAAACTTGACCCATTCCACGCAACGTGGACATAACGCTGTAAGGATCTTCAAGATTAAAAATATAAGTTCACATTTGTTTGTCTTTTCACGATTGTAACTCTTGTTAATACCAAATAAAAATATTTTGGGAAAAAAAAATGTATATGTGTTCTGAATGTAGAAATAATGTGAAATTTTGCAAACCCCTTCACAGGACATTAAGTGCCAATTTGGTCATACAGATTTTAATGAGCAGATACTTCACAAATGGAAAACATAAACAACCGAAGAACTAAAGAGAAAAGAAAATGATTTCTATTGTGTTTGAGGAAACAAAAAGCAATTAACTTGTAAATATGAGCTGCTGATAAAAACAGTTTTTAATGAGAGATGCTCGTGCTCAGAATTAGCAGTATTTCCACTCACTACATATGAGCTTTACATTTAATATTCCAGGTGCTGCAAAAAGAAAGAACAAGTTTATAAATATTTAAACACATCATGATGATCATTTTTCATACTTGCCAATTTTTTAAGTGTATACAAGCCAAAAAACAAAAATATATATAGATTGCAGCTTACCAGTTCTTAGATGTGGTGGCTTCATTAGTTTTAATTTTTCAAGCTAAGAAAATTTTCAGCGAGTACAGAAAATACCTGTTGATCTTGCCAGAAATGCATTGTCCTTGTCACCCCCTGTGAGCTTTAATCTGTTGCCGACCGCCCGCCGCAGTTATGCGAATCGGCGTAGCTGTACATCGCTCGCTCTCGGGAGTCTAGGGGTTGAGCACGCGCCACTGTCGGCACGCTCCCGCCCCTGCTTGTCAGCGGAGAAGCCGATGCAGCTGGCAGTCAACTTCGATTGCCGTCTGACACCCACGATCGTTCCCCACTGAGAGAGAAGAACATTTAGCTGTTGTAAACACAGCTGACCGTTCTTCTCCCTGAAATAATCATAGAGTCCATGTGATCCTTCTAGATAGGATGACATGTCTCTATGGTCATTTCAGAAGCCCCCCCACAGTTAGAATCACTCCCCTAGGCTCACATTTAACCCCATTAATCACCCATAATGTTAACCCCTTCCCTGCCAATGGCATTATTACAGTAACAGTGCATATTTTTAGCACTGATTACTGTAGTAATGTCACTGGTCCCCCCAAAAGTGTCAAAAAAGTCAGTCAGGGGTCTGATCCGTCTGCCGCAATGTCGCAGCCCCGCAAAAAATCGCAAAATGCCGCCATTACTAGAAAAAAATGTTAAAAAAGTTTAATTTTTAATTTTTTTTTGGAGAATGTTATATAGCAGAATGTGAAAAATATTGTTTGTTTTTTCCAAATTGGCGCTATTTTTTGTTTATAGCGCAAAAAATAAAAATCGCACAGGTGATCAAATACCACCAAATGAAAGCTCTATTTGTGGGAAAAAAATCACATCAATTTTATTTGGGTACAGCGTCGCGGAACCGCGCATTTGCCAGTTAAAATAATGCAGTGCCGAATCACAAAATGGGGCCTGGTCAGGAAGGAGGCAAATCCTTCCGGTCTTAAAGTGGTTAAAGAAAGCACAGAGAACTTCAATGTAAAGTAGATAAACAAGGGCAGACATGTTGGATGGTACAGCCTTTGTGGCAACCATGGCTCCTTCCATAGATACGATGGAGAAATACTTGTAGAAATCAAGGGACAGCAAATGTGTTATTCCCAGGATTGCCAGATGAAATGAAATCCAAGAATAGAAAATGGGAAGCACTCACCGTTAAAAAGCCTCAAATACGGTTTATTGATCTCTCCAACACACAGAGCACTCCATCTGGTATATACAGTATCTATCTCTGTGTTGGAGAGATCAATAAACTGTATTTGAGGCTTTTAATCAGTGAGTCCCCTGTTCTCTTCCTTTAGTTTGTGTAGAGGATTAATGAGTGGCTGATGACTACTACGAACCAGTTCCCATCATCGGTGGTTGTTAGGGGATTGATGCCTGCAGAGGAACATTGGATTTCATGTATCAGGTGAAAAAAACCTAAAAAAAAGAAAACGAATGCAGACTGTTTGCATTTCAGGTATTTATCCCTGGGCACATACTGCCCTAAATGTTAGTACTGCTAGGTGCACTATCTAGCCCCATCCAGCCGCAGCGGGGCTGGGCGGTGCACATGGTCAACAAGCACATGGAATTCGTGTGAAACTTGTCTACCATATCCATCCTGCTGCACCTTTGCATGTACAATAAAGATCTTCTTCTTCACTGAATTTCCTAGTGGTATGGGACCAATTTCTTCATTTGTACTGTTTGCGGTGGCAAGCCGAGGTCCAGCACCCTCCTTGGATTGTAGACACAGACTCACCTGAGCGGTTTTACTCCTCTCTATGCACATTTGCCCTTTGCCTGCACCTAAACACCTAAGAACCTAAAGGCCTAAACAACACAAAAAGAAAAACATTAATTGATGTATTCTTGAATTCAGAGCTACATTTATTGTTGTCATTTATATCTGCCTGAATATCAACTTTAACTTGTCTTTAATATTGTAATTTTTACTGCCAAGCATAGGTATCATAGATCTTGCCTGTACCCAATAGTCAGTGGCATATGGAATAATGGGAATCAATGGATAAAACAAGCCTCAACAAGGGCATCCCTGAGCTCGTTGTAATTGTTATCTATGTCCTCTGCGCTAAAAGTATAGGTGATCTGGATAGCAGCAAGGTACCCATGTCCCTGATCATCTTCTACTGAGACACCAGGGATCTGTGTAGAACACACGACATGCACACAAGTAATTAAAACATACAGACATTGATAAGCCCCCACTTTAGACAATTAAAGAGTTAATTCAACTTAAAAAAATAAAAGTTTAAAAAAATATATATATATTTCTGAACTGATCTGATTTTAAAAATATCCATTAATGCTCCCCCATATCTGTAGGCCTTTTGTGAACCCAGTGAAGCCTGCCCCAAACACTTCTGATATTTTTCAGTCTTCTCTAGGATAGAGCAGCCAATAGGATTTGTGCCCCCCTAGCAGTACTGTAGCGTCTGCTGTCCCTCCGAGCCTTGCACATGCGCAACACTATCTCTTGTTGCTGCAGATGGCCTCAGTAGCTGCAACATTCTCTGCCTGCCACCCTATCACAGTCCTACTATAAGTCGCTGATCACTGACATTACAGTATAGCGCCTATAATTGTCAATTGTAGTATATATGTCATAGTGGGTAGACCCTTTGGAGTTGATTTACTAAAGGTAAATAGTCTGTGCACTGCAAGTGCAGTTGTACTAGATATGAGGGAACATGCAAGGAAAATAAAAAACTCTATTTTTGCTTGCAAATGATTGGATGATAGAAAGTGGAGAGCTTCCCCTCAGATCTAGAGCAACTGCACTTGCAGTGCACAGTATATTTGCCTTTAGTAAATCAGCCTTCCTGTGCCGGAGGAGCATGTGACTTCCACCCATGATGCTGTGTTTAGGCCAAGCAGCCAACCCCCAGGCCCGAATACTCTCATCAAACCTGTGTATGCTCGACTTCATCTAACGTAGTATTTACACGGCTAATTTTGTGGAAACTGCAATGGGTCAGGGGTGGGTTTTAAAAAGATCTTGGCTCCTTCTCCTCTTTTTTTATGTCCACTATAGCCTTGCTATGGGGAGAAACATGGTCTGCGCACTCCTGACCTGTGTGTCTACAGAGCCGCGCTCCATAGAAATACACAGTGGGATTTAGGTCCGCCCCCCACTTCCTCTTCACTGCATTTGATTGACAGCAGCATGAGCCAATGGCTCCTGCTACTTCTCGAATGCTGTGTGAAGAGGAAGTAAGGGGAGAATAGATGCAGCCGTGCACAGCGCTGATCTCTTCTCCCTTCTCCTACTCTTCACACAGGGGAGAATGCAAACTATGTTTAGTAACACTCTAAAGGTGGATTTTTTTTTTAATAACCAAGATGTTATACTTACCTGCTCTGTGCAGTGGGTTTGCACAGAGCAGCCCTGATCCGCCTCTTCTTGGGTCCCCCTGCTGGTGCTCCTGGCCCTTCCTTCCTGTTGAGTGCCCTCATAGCAAGCAGCCTGCTATAGGGGTACATGAGCAGGCTCGTAGTGTGGGCCCCACTCTCTCCTCATTGGTTTACTGGTTGTGATTGAGCGTAGCATGAGCCAATGGCTCCCACTGCTGTCTCAGCCAATGAGGAGGAAGAGATTTAGGAGTGCCGCTGCTCTTGTGCACATCGCTGGATCGAGAATGGACTCAGGTAAATTATGGGGGCTGAGGGGGCTGCTGCACACAGACAGTTTTTTACCTTCATGCAAAGAATGCAAGGAGGTAAAAAACTTGAACCTTTACAACCACTTTAAAGTTCATACCAATCTGTTTTATTGCTATATCAACCCTGCACATGTCAGCTACCTTCTACTGGCGCTACAGTTGGTTCATATGGGAACTAGAAAAACCTGAGTCTGTTTTATTGTTCGAACAGCTGTATTGAGCAGAAACATCTTGGCACGTTTGACAAATTTTCTTGGCGTTTTGTATGTTGGCAGTTAAAAATTGACACTGATTAATGTTATAGTTCAGTTAGTTGATTCATTGTATGTGTTTCTGTGCTTATACAATGAATTATGGTTAGGTTCGGGCTCAGTATTGGGGGGTTAGGTTCAGTTTTAGGGTTAGTTATAGTATTTTGGCATGAAAGTGACACTAAACTCTGGTTAACAAAAAAATAATCTAATCAAGTGTGTATTCTTAAAGTGATTGTAAAGTCTCTGCTTTTTGTTTTTTGGTTAAAAATACCAAACATGTCATACTTTCCTGCTCTGTGCAGTTGGTTTTGCCCGTATCCTCCTCTTTTTGGGTCCCTTTTTTGCTTTCTTGGCCCCTCCCTCCTATTGAGTGCCCCCACAGTAAGCAGCTTGCTATGGGGACACCTGAGCTGAGCCCCAGCTACTTGTGTTCATTCAGACGTGGTACCACTTCAACTCAAAAAGAACCTTTTATTGCTCTCAGCCTGCTCCAAATCTCCAAATTCCTTTTTTTTTTTTTTTACTGTTGTTAACCTACTTCCTTTTAGAGGGAAGACATCCTCCATGGTCCCACTATATGAAGGAACGTAGACACCCTCTCTTGCTTTCTTCCAAGATGGACTATGGATGATGGGATTTGTACTAGTATATGTAGAGCAAAGCACCGTAACCATAGTGCACTGCTAATACCAAACAAATAGTGAGGGGGAAAAGGATTTAGGAGCTAGTGGAGGACATTACATGGATGCTGAAAAACACAGTAAAGAAATAATTTCATGAAAAATAGTGTATTCCACTTTTTCAGCCAAATTGGGATATATTTGTTACATGTTCCCATTAACATAGCATTATTTAACCACTAGCCGACCGCTCACGTTGCTGCTACTGCAGCAGAGCGGCTTGGCTGGGTCCAGCGACGTAGACTTACTTCACTAGATTCCTCTCTCTCTCGGCGGCGCGAGCGCGCCGCCCGGAGGCTTGCTCCCGCTGTATTCAGTCACAGCGGGAGTCGGGCCAGGGGTGGAGAGGCGGTGATCACCGCTGCTCTTCCCCGATTGTCGGGGAAAGAGTGAGGAAATCCGCCCGCTTGTATAAACAAAGCGGGCAGGGACAGATTACAGGATTCAGCATAGCTGAACCTGTGATCTGTGTGTGTGTCACACAACCCCCTCCCCCCACACACGTCAGTAAGCATGGGGCACACATATTTATAGCACTGATTACTGTAGTAAATGTCACTGGTCCCCCCAAAAGTGTCAAAAAAAAATCGCAGATCGCCGCCATTAATAGTAAAAAAAAAAAATAAACAATAAAAATGACAAATCTTTCCCGTAGTTAGTAAACGTGATAACTTTTGCGTAAACCAATCAAAATACGCTTATTGTGATTTTAGAAGCTGAAGTTAGAAGCTGATTGGTTTCCATGCAGAGCTGCACCCGATTTTACACTCTCCATTATTAGTAAATCAAGCCCTGTAAGTCTGCCAATCTTAGACCTGGTTCACACGGGCTAAATATATCGCCCGTATCAGCTGGTTCAACAGAAACTGTTTGACATTTGGCTCGTATGTACATCAGCCTGTCTGACAGAAGCATCCGGTCGGCATTCGATCAGCACTGGCACCCAATGGCGGAGAGTCCCGCTGTCTGAATGCAATGTTGAAGCAGGGAGGATTTCTCAGGATTCTGTGCAGGCCAGTCAAATTCTTCCATCCCAAACTCACTCCTCCATGTGTTTATGGACCTTGCTTTGGCACTGGTCCAAATCATTTGGTGGAGGGGGGATTATGGTGTAGGGTCATTTTGCAGGGGTTGGGCTTGGCCTCTTAGTTCCAGTGAAGGGACTCTTAAGGTGTCAGCATACCAATTTCATGCTCCTAAATTTGTGGGAACAGTTTGGGGATGGCTCCTTCCTGTTCCAACATGACTGGGAACCAGTGCACAAAGCAAGGTCCAAAATAGACATGGAAGAGCGAGTTTGGGGTGGAGGAACTTGACTGGCCTGCACAGAATCCTCACCACAACTCAATATTGAACCCTACCGACTAAGGCGGGAGTGCCATTAAAGTTCATGTGCAGGTAAGGGCAGTTGTCCCAATACTTTTGGTAATATACGGTAGTGTATATCCCATTCAATATATACCACACAAGGGGACGTGGATTTAGATTGATAGTTAAAATACAATCGTAGGTTCTGATCAGAGGTTATTAATTGCGTCATTGTTTCTCCAATGTAGTTTTATAATCTGATTGATTGAAACAGTATTATATTCATGAACAGACTATCTCAATGTATCAAGCAATGCAAAGTGATTAATACTTTTCCACCTCGGCCAAATTGACCTAGTTTGAGTCTAAGGCTGGCCATACAATATACAATTTTCCTTACAATTTTCTTTAGATTTACCTTCAACTATGTAATACAGAGGCCTGTCTAATTGGATACATTTGAAAGTGCTGTTTTGTTTTGACCTCAGACTATATGGTTTTTTGGTAAATCTAACAGAAAATTGTACAAGAAAATCTAACATATATGGCCAGCCTAAATCAATCAGAAGGGACGTTGTGGCCATTCAGTTGTTTGCAAAATCAATCATTTTTATCAAATCAGGCATTGATTGGATAAAAAAATTGAAGCATGTATGGCCATCATTAGAACTATCTAAAAGGTAGAATTTTTATTTTTTAGGTATACTGTATGAATGGAAACACAAAACAAACATATAGTGGGGTTTTCCCAAATTTGACTGCAAAAATGGAAATACCCTTCAAAGCGGATCTACAGTGTATCTGAACACCACAAAACAAAAAACACCATTTAATTAATTTTTAGCATTCTATGCAAACTCCTCCATCCATCTATGTCGCCATGCTTTATTTGCTGAGAAATCACTTTGAAAAACACTCATATCTGGCCGGGGCCATCTTGAGAAAGGGTAGATGATTCATGTAGCATTTACTTCCTGGAATCCATCTGCTCTTAACTCAGGCATGCAGGCAGGAGGATGTGCATAGTTGAGAAATCCCCTCCTCCCCTCCCGAAGACTCCTGGGATGTAAAAAAACAGGAATGATAAAAACCAGGAAGTAACTAAATAAATTGATAGAAAAGGTTTAAAACAAGTAAATATAATATTCTTTTCTATATGAAAATGTTAGCCTTAACAGTAAGGCTAGCTACAGCGCTTGCTGAATGTACCCCTAGTGGTAAAATCAAGTAGTGGTTCACTAACAAATTGTTAAAATAGGCAAATAATAAATGATAAATGCCCCAATTTACATCAGTCACTTTTTTAAATAAAAGGTATTACAAATTAATCAATAAATAGTAGTAAAAAAAAAATGTATAGTGAATAATATCTCAAGTCCAAATAAGTGACTGTTGTGCCCAAACAGTTCAGATAATAAAAGTCCTTGAGTGATTGTGTTTATCCAGTAGGTTCAAAAGTGCAGGTGCTCAAAAGTGGGTATCCATTAATTCTGTGACATCGATTTGTTTCACCGTGGTGTGGGTAAATTAAATAACTTACCAGATCCAATGGGTCCTATATGCCTTATGGCATTAGGACCACTCACGCTTAATTGCCCCCTGGGCTGGGATGGGTTCCCCTTTAGATTTCCAATGGGCTGGTACAGGGTTCCTCCTCTCGCCGGGGCAAATAACCAGGTGTATGTGGAAGAAGGAAAGGCTCCAGATGGTGTAGTAAGGTTAAAGTTTATTACCCAAATGTGGGTTAAAAGCAGGTAAAAGTAGATCTCTGAAGATGTCACAGGAAGTGACGAAACACGTTAGATTGGAACGCATAGCGTAATTACGTCACATCATGTTGGACGCAAGCCGGAAGCTCCGCTCACCACTCTGCAGAGAGGACGTGCAGCTTGCTAGCTGACCGCTGAAAGACGTTTTTTTTTACTACTTGTACAGTTTTAACCCACATTGTGTTTTTTTTACTACTTGTACACTTTTGAACCTACTGGATAAACACAATCACTCAAGGACTTTTATTATCTAAACTGTTTGGGCACAACAGTCACTTATTTGGACTTGATATATTATTCACTATATGTTTTTTTTACTACTATTTATTGATTAATTTGTAATACCTTTTATTTAAAAAGTGACTGATGTAAATTGGGGCATTTATCATTTGTCATTTATTATTTGCCTATTTTAACAATTTGTTAGTGAACCGCTACTTGATTTTACCACTAGGGGTACATTCAGCAAGCGCTATAGCTAGCCTTACTGTTAAGGCTAACATTTTCATTTACTTTCACACCCTATAGCTGCTGCTGCACCATTTACGTTATTATAATTTTATACATTTATCCATTGCTAAAACACTCCTTGGCACTGGTAATATACCTTGGTATATTTTCCATACATACTTTTCTATATATTTACTAATGCTAGCAGCATAAGAATTAAAAATAGTCAATGTTGATTGGGAGAATGAAGGATGAAAATGAATTCCACTTTAATGAGAATTACGGTAATTCCACTTTAAGTATTACATGTAAATGCATTTTATTTTTTTTTGAAGAATAAAGGTATTGTTTGTGTCACTTTAAGTTCAATTTAATGTAGAATAAAGTACGGGTTTACTTTCAGTCCACATTTTGCTGAGATGGCCTTGGTGCCTAAATACAAACCAGACCCAAGGGACAGAATAAATGCTTGAGAAAAGCTTGTGTAAAACAGGAATATATAGTGCATGATCTAGGTTGTGTGCCTACATCTTCTAGCTTTGTCTAATAATGGAAAGAAAGTGGATATCTGACTACATTTTCATACATGAATAGCAACTAAGTTGTTAGGGAAATGGCAGTGTAATAAGAGTTAAAATCTCTGCCTAGAATTGAATTTGAAGACACAAAGTGCTCCTGTGGTAGATGCTGCCTTTTCAGAATAAGTTTAATGTGTTTGATTATTCTTTTTCCTGTAAAGCAGAATAATAAACTAATTAAAATATGAAAATGTGCAGGCGGTATTAGATGTAGCAAGCAGTACTCCAGAGATAAATCATTAGGGAAGTAACATGTTTTATATTTTCACTGAAAGCAAATGCTTTGAAGTCAGTAAGTTGTCTCTCTTTCTATGCAGTTCATTTTATCTCCGCTAAAACTGTCAGAGCTCAGTTTTCACATCTTTTTAATCATGCAGGGGTAATATTATGTAACGCAAGGCTTTCATGGGGAAAATACAGAATGTATACACAGATGTTGTTGAATATGAACTTTTAGAATGACACATCTATGAAACGGAATAACGGCACACTGTCTACATCACTGGAAATGAAAAGATACAGAGGGACGTTCAATAAAAAACGAGGCAAAGAAAGCTAAGTTGTTGCTCCTTGCTGAATATTTTTACTATTTATGCACATTTCATTTTTTATTCTATTTTAATAATGATTTTTATTTGTTTTTTTGCAAGAAGGTAAGATAACAAATGATTGCGGACGCAGCCGCTATAGTACAATAAGATACATAGTCGGGTTTGTTTTACAGTTGGATGTACATGTCTAACAAACAATAAGAGAACGTGAAAGGTAACATATGTGAAGAACCATACGTATATGTTTTGAGGAGCCAAAACATGACATATAGAGGAGAAAAAAAAGGGAAAGAGGGGGAAAAAAAGGAAAGAAAAGGTAAATTTGTTCGTTCGTGAGTGAGGTGTGTTTAACATGTCCATTGTATCAATTATCAACAGAATCAAGGAACTTAAAGGAAGGCATATTGTGCATATAGATCTTACTTATTGGTGCCATTCAACCCATGGTTTCCAGTTCTTCTCAAAGGAAGCGTAAGGGATCTAATAGCTAAGAGTTTTTCATATTGGTAGTTGAAACACATTTTGTTTTTCAATAGTTGGCATTGGACTTAAAGCATATCTAAACCTGAAAACAGATAAGAATTTTTTTGCAGCCTACCAATCCTTAGCGGTGGGGGCTGCCTTAATTTTACTCTTAGTTTCACCTGGTAATCCTGCAAATAAAATTTGGGGTTGATTTACTAAGACTGGAGAGTGCAAAATCTGGTGCAGCTGTGCAGCTTATAACTTCCGCTTGTTCAATTAACCAGTTTACGACCATACACCGCAAATGTACTGCCGCTCCCAGGCAAATCGCTGTACATGTACGGCGCTCGCTCTCGGGAGGCTAGGGGGCGAGCGCGTGCCACCGGCGGAGCACTCCCGCCCCCGGTCATCAGTGGGGAAGTCGATGCAGCGGGCAGGCAGCTCCAATTGCCGCCTGACACCCGCGATCGTTCCACGCTGAGAGAGAGAAGAACGGTCAGCTGTTGTAAACACAGCTGACCGTTCTTCTCCCTGAAATGTTTAAAGAGCCTATGTGATCCTTCTATATAGGATCACAGGTCTCTATGGTCATTTCAGAAGCCACGCCCCCCCCCCCAGTTAGAATCACTCCCTTAGGCTCACATTTAACCCCTTGATCACCCATAATGTTAACCCCTTCCCTGCCAATGTAATTTTTACAGTAACAGTGCATATTTTTAGCACTGATTACTGTAGCAATGTCACTGGTCCCCAAAAAGTGTCAAAAATGCCAGTTAGGGGTCCGATCTGTCCACAGCAACGTCGCAGTCCCGCAAAAAAAAAATATATATATGTATATATATATATGTATGTGTATATATATATATATATATATATATATATATATATATAATGTCTCTTATTATATGTAGAATGTTCACTTGTGAAAGATGTTCCTCAGCCTCCTGAAGAAGTCATTTCAAGATGGAGAAAAATGTTGGGCAGACATAATCAAGTGCCGTCTCTTTGCTTTTATATGTATTAAAAGTACTCTTCTTGTATCACTATCTTTAATGAAATTATATTTGTTCATTTTTACAAAAAAAAAATTTTCTCCATCATTTATTAATCATTAGCACCTATAAAGTCCCATTACTCTATCTATTTGCTCTTTGAATACAGTACTATTTAGGGATGTGGTGCCTGTAATAAATTCATTCTCTAGCAATATAACCTTTATAAATGTGATTTTTTTTTTACCAAAAATATGTAGCAGATAACAAATTGGCCTAAAATGTTAAAACATTTTGATTTTTACTTTTTTTTTGAGAATGTCATAAAGCAGAATGTGAAAAATATATATTTTTTTCAAAAGTGTTGCTCTTTTTTTGTTTATAACGCAAAAAAGAAAATCGCAGAGGTGATCAAATACCACCAAAAGAAAGCTCTATTTGTGGGAAAAAAATGACATCAATTTTATTTGGGTACAGCGTCGCACGACCGTGCAATTGTCCATTAAAATAACGCAGTGCCGAATCACAATATAGGGCCTGGTCAGGAAGGGGGTAAATCCTTCTGGTCTTAAAGTGGTTAAGCTTTAACATTAAAAAAAAACCAGGAAGCTGATTGGTTTCCATGCAAAGCTGCACCAGACATGGGGGACTCTCTAATTTTAGTAAATCATCCCCTTCCAACCCTGCGTGGCTATGTTCCTTTCTCCATTGTGTCTATGGAGGAAGCATGGTTGCTGCCCAAGGTGAACTTCAGACATTGCTGTCTTTCCTCATTTCATTATATGACAGGTGATGGGATTAGTAGGTTACACATGAAACATAATGGGCTTCATTCACAAAGCGGTATCTTACCGCATCTGAGTATGCGGTAAGATACCACATAGGGTTTTTCAAAAACATTTTTGAAATTCATTAAAAAATGCTTCTAAAATACCACATGCGCTATTTTATGAAGTAATGCAGTATTTTAGTAGTGAAAGCCTGCGGTAATTTACCTCCAGTGGTAGCTGAGATCCTTAAAAAAACTGTACCTAGCTGGTTGTTAATGAGTGTGCATCCGCCGGCGTCCTTATCAACCAGTAAACAACATGGTTGTTCAGGAGTGGGCGGCTGCTGTGTCCTTAACCGATGAGTCATCAGCTGTCAGCAGGGTTTCCCGCTGACAGCTGAATGTAAAAAAAAAAGAATTGCCGGCAATGAAAAATTAAGAAAACAAAAATGTTGTGAGGTCCCCTCCCCTCATACCAGGCCCTTTGGTTGCTAAGTCTAAAAAATGGTGTGGGGTCTCCCCCCCAAAATCTATACCAGATTCTTATCCAAGCATGCAGTCCGGCAGGTCACCCTCTTGTTAATATGATCCAGGAAACCCTGGAGAGGACACACAAGCTGAATCCTGCCTCCGCCCTGCCAAAGGTAGGACTGTGCAGGGGAGGCAGAGAGTAAAAGGGGGCACCGTGATTAGAGAGAAAGGGGGGGCGTGACTGCAAGGGGTACTGGGATGGGGGGCTGTGATTGCTTGGGGCCTGGCAAAGGGATTTGGGGGGCATGGACAGAAGAGGATTCCAACTAAAAAGAAGAAAAGACATCAGTACAAGGAACTTTCTACTAACTGTAAGCCGATTTTTCTGTTTTTAATTTCACTTAAAGCTTAGACTTTAAGTGAAAACCGAGGATATAAACTCATTTATTCTCAATTAACAGACATCTCCTATTCTCTTTTGGATCCTGTATGTGTTATTATTGGAATTCGGATAATAATTTATGATGGAATAATAAGTGCAGAATGGGCGGTGACCCCAGATTCCAGGGGGGCAATGTAAAGGCTAAAAAATATTCTGCCCTTCAGTGCTGTTTTTAGTAAGTTTATTTAAGCTTTGCATGTTCTTTGGCCTTTTTTTTTCAGAACAAGGTCAGAGATGGCAGCCTTCTCATTCTTTCAGAAAAGGTTTCATAATAATCAAACAATCATACACAATAGGGATGCTCTTTTTCTATACATAGAAGCATTGCTTCTATATTATCTGTCACTATTGCATATGTAATGTAAGAGTATACTGCTGCATAAGATCCAGGTCAAACACCATGTTCCAGATCCTTCAGAAATATTTCACAATGTCAGAAGCAAAACACGCATGCATATATATATATATATACACTGACCCCTATGTATGATCCCATTAAACTAGTAGGAGAGGGAGAACATGCACTGAATACAACTGAGGGCCCAAAATGCAATTACTACAACGCTGCCTTTGGTATCCATTGAAGCTCTACCATAAACTTAGGCCACGGTGGGTTTCCAGGATAACAGACCCTAGAGTGTGTTTTTTTTTATGTAGTGTAGTGATTGATTCAATTTCATCCCACTGCAGATTCAGAATTATCTCCCTTAAAAAGACCCATATGCTTCGCTGTCCACCACATATACCACATATGCTTTATAAGATGCGCCATTTATCTTAACACACCTGCTTCTACAATATTAACCCCTCCCAGGTTAGACATAATTTTTACCTATATTTCGTTCAAACCACACATTTGAGATATTGCCGCGAACGTTAGAGCGAGAGAAATAATTATAGCATGAGACCTCCTTTTACCTCTAAACTGGTAACTTGTAAAAAATGTTAAAGCGTAGCCTATGGAGATTTTTAATTACTGTAGTTTGGTGCCATTCCACGAGTGTGCGCAATTTTAAAGAGTGACATGTTAGGTATCTATTTACTCCCCGTAAGATCATCTTTCACATTAAAAAAAAAAAAAAAAATGAGGCTAACTTTACTGTTTTTTTTTTTTTTTTTTATTTTTCACTTCATGAAAGTTTGTTTTTCCAAAAAATGGCGCTTGAAAAATTGCTGCGCAATTACCATGTGACACAAAAATTGCAGTAATCGCCATTTTATTACCTAGGGTCTCTGCTAAAAAAAAAAATATATATATATATATATATATATATATATATATATATATATATATATATATATATATATAAATGTTCTGGGGTTCTGAGTAATTTTTTAGCAAAAAGAAAAATATGATTTTTTACATGTAGGAGACGAATGCCAGAATTCTCCCGGTATGGAAGGGGTTAAGATATAACGGCCCACTAATGATTTTGAAATGTTTATGTCCAAGCAGGACCTTTATTTCACTCTCTTCCGTGTTGATTCTGACCAACCCCAGTGAAGTTCAGGCTAAGGGCTCTTTCACACGGTCCGCCTCCGTAGGCGGATCCGTGTTGCTCAGCGGGGATCGATCCGCGATCCCCGCTGAGCCGGCGGATGACAGCTCCGTCTCCGCTTGCAAAAAAGAAGCATATTGATAAATTTGTAATGCATTTTACTTTTTGCAAATTCTTGATTGTTATGTTTTTTATTATAGAATATTGCTTCTTGCTTCCATATACACCCCTGAAGAAGAATATGAAAGTTATTTTGGAAATGCGTTGGGTGTGCATTGCATGAGACACTCTGTTTGATGCTTTCAAGTGGGAAGTACATATGAATGAATAGCCATCTCTACTATGTACTGTATGTGTTTTAAAACAATTGCTGTGACATTAATAAGGTACTTTGTAAAAATATTTTAAACAATATACTCCTAATAGCAATTAATTTGGGTAATATTATTTGTTGCCATGTAAAGTCCCATTTATGAGGGTCCTTGTTCCATGTACATGTATTCAAGGGATGTAGGTCAGCTACATTTTGTACGTACCTTTTGACCCTGGAGTGTGGAGCACTTGGACTAAGACAAAGTCCGTGACAAGGCCGAGGTCAGACCACAGAAATAGTTCACTTACCTCCATCCCTTATCTAATATACAATGATTACAACCCTGTTTACATGTCTGTGGTTATTGTCCATGCTAAGTAGAAAGCGATCAGTACAAGTGAACTTATATTTCAGAAGTCTAAAAGATTACTGTGAGCTTTACAAAAGACCAATTTTTTTATTTTGATATTTGCAAACAAAAAGCTATTGTAGAGTTTTGAAAATAAAGTCAGAGAATGTCTATCTGATGTCTGGCTCGCAGAAAAGCGCATGCATGCAGAATTATTAGCAGAATAGTGAACAGGTGCACGCATGCACACAGGAATGCGCACGAGCACATACTTAGTGCATGTTAGCCCCAGATGGGCTATTTAAGGATACTCCTGTTCATATTAAAGTGCTGACTGATCTTTCATCTATTCCCTGTGTACTGCTGTTACTCAGTTTGTTCCCTTGTTGTTGACCTGGCTTACCTCTGACCTGAACTTGGATCCTGACTCTGCCTTGTTGCCAGTTCCTGATCCAGGCTCTGTTCCTGACCACGTCTTTGCCTTATGATTCTGCACCTCGCTGCCCACCTGTTGCTGACCTTGGCTATCCCTGTGACCCCTTCTGTTCCTGGCTCTGTTCTCCTATCCCGTATGAGTGTCTACTTGGCTGTCCTCTGCATCAGCTCTGCTCATTCTCTGTGTCAGAACTCGTGTTCTTCCTGTCAATCGGTACCATCTGTTCCATCCTCAGTGGGACCTGGGCTGGAGATACAAGAGAGGCCTACCTCGTCATTTAAGTCTCCGATCAGGAACGTGACACGTAAGTCCTTTGTACTGGTGTCAGGGAAGAAGAAGTAAGCCCAGGCACATAGTTATGTGCAGACGGAGAGTGTTTGTTAACCAACGGAGAAAGCCTATTTAGCCAAACCTATGGACTTTGGATTCCTGTTCACTTTCCACACCTGCCACTAAGTGGCGCCAAATGGCCTATATAAACACCTCTGCTGCACTAGGACCTTGCCTTATGGTCTACAGCTTCCTGCTTCCTGTTTCCTGTTCCTGGTGTTTACTCTGTTGCTGTCCTGATCCGTCTGACCACGATTGAACTCTGCCTGAACCGACCCTGGCTTGCTCTTCGACAACGTCTCCGCTTTATCCTGCTGTCTGCCTGTCTGCCGTTGCCAACTCCTGCCTGAACCTGACTACTCTGCTGCCTGTGATCTGCCAGCCTGCTAAGCATCTGCTGCCTGTGACCAGTCAGTCTGCCAAGTACCTGCTGTCTGCATCACGATCCAGTCTGCATCCAAGTACGCACGGACCTCATCTGCAGCCTTCACCATCTGAACTTCTAGGCACTTGTGCCACTCCAGGCTTCTGTGTCTCCTGTTTGCATTATCAGGGGTACTAGGCCGGAGGTGTAAGAGATCGCCTTCCTCTCCACGTCAGGCTCCATCTCCAGGTACGTGACAGTACCATAAGGCCATGTCGGAGCCTGAGAGAGGGGCATCTCCCCTGGATGAGATCTGCCAACACATTACAGCATTGTCACAAGCCATTAAGGACTTACAAGAGGGGTACACTCAACTGGAAAATCGCATCCAGACACTTCCTGCAGTGGCGACTTCAGCGACTGATGCGACTCCTGCTAATCCAGTTGCTTCTTCAGGAGCCATAGCTGCACCCACTGTCCTGATGCTGCCTCCAGAACCCAGAGTTCCTATGCCTGAGAGATTTTCTGGTGATCGTAGCAAATTCCGTGCATTTTGCAACGCATGTGAATTATATTTTGCTTTACAACCTCGCACCTTCTCCTTAGAGGCAACCAAGGTTGGGTTTGTCATATCATTACTTCAAGGCGAACCTCAAGCCTGGGCTCACCATCTGCTACAGAAAGACGATGCCAAGCTGTCCACCCTGACTCTCTTTTTTGACGCTATGGCACAACTCTACGATGATCCTCAGCGATCCGCATCAGCAGAGGCGGCCCTTCACTCGCTTCAGCAAGGCCGCAGGGCAGTGGAAGATTATGTGACAGAGTTCAGGCGCTGGAGTGCTGACACCTGCTGGAATGACGCTGCCTTGCGTTACCAGTTCCGCTTGGGCCTAGCTGAACCCTTAAAGGATGAACTGGCTCGTGTAGGGGTACCCAGCTCACTGGAAGGACTTACTAATCTCTCTATCCAGATTGATCGCCGCCTCAGGGAACGAAGGTGGAAAAGGTCCTCCAGTCATGCGTTTCCCGTATGGAAAGCCCCGCCAAGAGCAAACATGGCTTCAGCCGCTCCTGCCTCACCCACAGCTAAGGAACCTGAGCCAATGCAATTGGGGCTGCTACGTACCTCTCTAATGCCTGAAGAACGTCAACGCCGCCGCCAGAACAACCTATGCCTCTACTGTGGGGAAGCGGGGCACTATGTGCAGAACTGTCCAGCAAAGGCACGTAAGTGTCTGACCATCTTACCTGTTAATCTGCCACCAGTGCTTTCTAGTTCCACTCATGTTGCTCTCCCTATCTCGTTCCAGCTTTCAGGAAGAACCGTTCCAGTCTCCGCTATAATTGACTCAGGAGCCTGCAGCTGCTTTGTTGATCTGGCTTTTGCCACTCAGCATCAGATACCTTTGCAGCCCAAAGCCCAGGGACTTTCTGTATATCTGGCCGATGGTTCCAGCATAAGATCTGGAACAGTCACTCAACAGACTATACCTTTGCCAGTCCTAACCTCACCATCTGGTCACAAGGAACTGTTATGTTTGGACGCTATTTCATCCCCGCTATTTCCAGTCATTTTGGGTATACCCTGGCTACAGGCACATAACCCCAGTATTGACTGGGTGACTGGCAAAGTGGACTTTCAATCTTCATATTGTCATGAACACTGCCTCCTAGGACCTTCAGGTCTACCATTGCCCTTACTATGCATGGACTCTGATGCTGAATTACACCAAGCCGTCCCAGCAGTTTACCATGACTTCTTGGACGTATTTAGCAAACGCGGAGCTGACACACTTCCGCCTCACAGATCCTACGACTGCCCGATTGAGTTGCTGCCTGGGGCTGAAATCCCATTTGGACGAATCTATCCTCTGTCTGTACGTGAACTAGAGACATTGAAAGAGTACATAGATGACAGCTTAAGTAAAGGCTTCATCCGTCCCTCCACTTCACCAGCAGGGGCAGGTATCTTTTTCGTGGAAAAGAAAGACCACTCTCTCCGGCCCTGTGTGGATTACCGCGAGTTGAATAAAATTACAGTCAAGAACCGGTATCCCCTTCCGTTAGTTCCAGAATTGTTCCAGAGACTTAGATCAGCAACAGTATTTACCAAGCTGGATTTACGGGGAGCTTATAATCTGGTACGCATTCGAGAAGGAGATGAGTGGAAGACGGCCTTTCGTACCAGATTTGGGCACTTTGAGTATTTAGTAATGCCGTTTGGGCTATGTAATTCACCGGCAACCTTCCAACACTTTGTTAATGATATCTTCAAGGATTTTCTGGACATTTTCGTTATTGTTTATCTTGATGACATTCTGATTTTTTCTGTTTCTCTGGAGCTTCACCAAGGTCATGTCAAGAAGGTCCTCGGTCGGCTCAGGGTACATGGACTTTACGCCAAAGCAGAAAAGTGCGAGTTTGAACAGCAAAGCATTCAGTTCTTGGGGTTGATCATCTCTACTGAAGGCATCAAAATGGACCCACAGAAAGTTTCTGCCATATTAGAGTGGCCTGCACCATCAGACAAGAAGTGATCCAGCGCTTTGTCGGATTCGCAAATTTCTATCGGAAATTTATTAAGGGGTTTTCTGCCATTATTGCCCCCATCACTCAATTGACCAAGCAGGGCATTCGGTTCTGTTGGTCACCTGAAGCACAAGCTGCTTTTGAGACTCTAAAGGGACTCTTTACATCAGCACCCATTCTTAGCCACCCAGATCCAGCGTTATCCTTTGTCTTGGAAGTAGATGCTTCCGAAAACGCAGTAGGGGCAGTTCTGTCACAGCGCCAGGGCCCAAAGACTCTGTTACACCCAGTGGCGTTTTTTTCACGTAAAATGTCCTCTGCTGAGAGAAACTACGATGTGGGAGATCGTGAACTGCTTGCTATCAAATCAGCTCTGGAAGAATGGAGGTACCTCTTGGAGGGGGCAGCGCATCCAATTTTGATTTATACAGATCACAAGAATCTGGAGTACTTGAAGGCAGCCAAACGTTTGAAGCCACGTCAGGCCAGGTGGGCACTTTTTTTTTCAAGATTTTTGTTTCATATAACCTACAGGCCAGGATCAAAGAATGTCAAACCTGATGCTTTGTCCCGAATGTTTGATGACCCCAAAGACCCACCTACTTCAGATACTATATTATCTGCAGGAAACTTTTTGTTGCTGCAAACAGATATCTTGTCACAAATCAAGCAGGCCTCATTGGGGGCTCCCTCTCCACCTGGGACAACGCTTGCTGCTAGAGAAGGCTTACTGTGGTCTGGGGATAAGATATTTGTACCAGAGAATGTCTGAGTAGCAGTTCTGGAACTATGCCACGATCATCCCTTGGCAGGACATTTCGGAGTTCATAAGACCACAGATCTGGTACAGCGCCTGTTCTGGTGGCCTAATTTGGACAAGGATTGTAAGGAATATGTAAGTTCTTGCACCATTTGTATTCGTAACAAGAGTAGCAGAAATAAGACCTGGGGTTTACTTAGGCCCCTTCCAGTCCCCGATAGACCCTGGAGGATGATTTCGATGGACTTTGTGGTAGAACTACCAACATCTGAAGGGTGCTCAGCCATCTTTGTCGTGGTGGACCGGTTTCCAAAATGGCTCACTTTGTGCCCTTGAAAGGGGTTCCCTCCGCAATAGAAACAGCCAGAGTCTTTATAAAGGAAATTGTGAGGCTCCATGGTGTTCCTGGAAACATTGTTTCTGATCGAGGAGTACAATTCACGTCAAAGTTTTGGAGGGCTCTCTGTGAAAAACTAAAGATAGAACTTTCATTTTCCTCTGCATACCACCCTCAGTCTAACGGTCAGACTGAAAGAACAAATCAGACTCTTGAACAATATATCCGTTGTTTTACTTCTTTTTCTCAGGATGACTGGGTTTCATTATTACCGCTGGCTGAATTTGCATACAATAATTCAAGACACTCTGCTACAAAACAATCTCCTTTCTTTGCTAACTATGGGTTTCACCCTTTATTTCTGTCCAATACTGTTCCTGACTCTTCAAATCCAGCTGTACAAGACACCCTTGAATTTCTCCAACATAACAACAGAATCTTGCGGGAAACAATCTCTAAGGCACAGGAGGACAACAAGAGATTCTTTGATAAGAAGAAAAGGGGAGATTTAATTTTGAAACCAGGTGAGCAAGTCTGGTTATCCACCACCAATCTCAAGTTGGCTTGTCCTATGAAAAAGCTTGGTCCCAAATTTGTGGGACCTTTTCCAGTAAAGAGGAAGATAAATGATGT
The DNA here is from genome assembly GCF_965119305.1 of Pelophylax lessonae. NCBI lineage: Eukaryota > Metazoa > Chordata > Amphibia > Anura > Ranidae > Pelophylax > Pelophylax lessonae. The sequence goes on along the minus strand of NC_138770.1, from coordinate 596,539,619 downwards.
TTCCTATGAACTTATATTGCCAGACTCACTGAAGATTCATCCTGTGTTTCACGTGTCTCTACTAAAACCCACAGTTTCTAATCCCTTTCCAGAACGGAACTCAGGTCCTCCTGAACCAGTGGTCATCAATGGCGAAGAGGAATATGAGGTAGAGGCCATTTTAGACTGTAGGAAAAGGAGGAATCAGCTTCAATATCTGATCAAGTGGAAGGGCTATGGCCCTGAGGAAAACTCGTGGGAACCAGAATCGAATGTTCACGCCCAGGAACTAATTCAGGCCTTCCGCTGCAGGTACCCTGAGAAATTTACTCAGTTGGGCATCCGGAGGCTGCCCGTAAGGGGGGGGCAGTGTCAGGGAAGAAGAAGTAAGCCCAGGCACATAGTTATGTGCAGACGGAGAGTGTTTGTTAACCAACGGAGAAAGCCTATTTAGCCAAACCTATGGACTTTGGATTCCTGTTCACTTTCCACACCTGCCACTAAGTGGCGCCAAATGGCCTATATAAACACCTCTGCTGCACTAGGACCTTGCCTTATGGTCTACAGCTTCCTGCTTCCTGTTTCCTGTTCCTGGTGTTTACTCTGTTGCTGTCCTGATCCGTCTGACCACGATTGAACTCTGCCTGAACCGACCCTGGCTTGCTCTTCGACAACGTCTCCGCTTTATCCTGCTGTCTGCCTGTCTGCCGTTGCCAACTCCTGCCTGAACCTGACTACTCTGCTGCCTGTGATCTGCCAGCCTGCTAAGCATCTGCTGCCTGTGACCAGTCAGTCTGCCAAGTACCTGCTGTCTGCATCACGATCCAGTCTGCATCCAAGTACGCACGGACCTCATCTGCAGCCTTCACCATCTGAACTTCTAGGCACTTGTGCCACTCCAGGCTTCTGTGTCTCCTGTTTGCATTATCAGGGGTACTAGGCCGGAGGTGTAAGAGATCGCCTTCCTCTCCACGTCAGGCTCCATCTCCAGGTACGTGACAACTGGTTACTTTTTTTCCCCAGAATAGGTAATTAGTCACATGACCAGACAGAAAGTAACTAACAAAAAATACAAAGAATTAAGAAGGCAAAACAGGATGACAAAGACCATTTATACATGGCAGAATAATATGAACGTTTATAAAAGATGCATAGACATGGACTCTTCACAGCAATGTCTCTGTGGTTTAATCAGAGTAACATGTGGCTGCATAGCACAGTCTCTGTAAAATTCTTTAACAATCGACAGTCTGGATCAGAAGCACTACTTCAGTAAAACAGTACAGAACAAAAACAGTTCCTTGCGATTATCCTCATAATTAGCCTCCCTCTAAGTGCAGTCCAAAAATAGCTCTAGTTACACAGCTGAACAGCTGGAGAGATCCAAGGCCCCAGGAAAAAGAGCCATCTTACTGGTACTGGTAGCAATCAGAAAGGGGCTCTCCAGAGTAGCTGGGCCTTCCAGAAAGGCTGATTAATATTAGGCTCTGGCCCAACTGCCTGCATGCCTTTTCTGACAGTGAAGGGCGGCCTACCTTGCTAAGAAACACATGCCAGGTTAAGGGCCTCCTAAATCCCACATCAGCATGCCCTATTTGATGACGTCAGGCTGGTCACCTTTTGTATTGCCAACTTGCTGGCAAGCACTGGACTGTTACCTTGGCATAATATTATGCCAGAACAGACTACAGTATAAGCGAAACTGCTTGAAAAATACTTTAAAATGGTTGTATACCCCACTTTCTTATTTTTACCTTATCATAGGCTTACCTGTAGGTAAAATGGATATCTCCTAAACCTGCACGGTTTAGAAGATATTCACCCTGCATGCAGCCGCTGATGTCAACGGCGCATGCACTCTGAAGGTCCGGCGTACCATGGCAGAACTTCAGAGCTTTTTGCCGGAACCAAGGGGGAGTGAAGTCATCATGGCTCTGGCCACTCACAGTGCCGGAGCCCGCGACCCCCGAAGAAAAGGACGGGAGAAGATGTCATCCCGATGCATACTAGCACATTATGCCTTTATCTTTTTTTTTTTCTTTTTAGCAGGTTTTCAACTGCTAAAAGGTTTGGGAATCGTAGGCACAGTTTTGAGAAAAGTTGCTTTACCTTGTGTGATTATCTCTTTTATATATTGTAAATATACTGAACAAAATTATAAACGCAACACTTGTTTTTGCCCTCTTTATTGATGAGCTGAACTCAAAGATCTAAGAAAACCGGGATTATCCATGAAGAGAACACCTCTCTAAAGAGCCAGGCGCCATCAAATGTGAGCATTTGCCCACTCAAATCTGTTACCACGATGAACTGTAGTCAGGTCGAGACCCCGATGAGGATGACGAGTATGCAGATGAGCTTCCCTGAGACAGTTTCTGACAGTTTGTGCAGAAATTCATTGATTATGCAAACCGACTGTTGTAGCAGCTGTCCGGGTGGCTGGTCTCAGACAATCTTGGAGGTGAAGATGCTGGTTTGTGGAGGTCCTGGGCTGGTGTGGTTACACATAGTCTGTGGATGTGAGGCCGGTTGGATGTACTGCCAAATTCTCTGAAATGCCTTTTGAGACAGCTTATGGTAGAGAAATGGACATTCAATTCACGGGCAACAGCTCTGGTGGACATTCCTGCAGTCAGCATGCCAATTGCACGCTCCCTCAAAACTTGCAACATCTGTGGCATTGTGCTGTGTGATAAAACTGCACATTTTAGAGTGGCCTTTTATTGTGGCCAGCCTAAGGCACACCTGTGCAATAATCATGCTGTCTAATCAGCATCTTGATATGCCACACCTGTGAGGTGGATGGATTATCTCGGCAAAGCAGAAGTCCTCACTAACACAGATTTAGACAGATTTGTGAACAATAATTTGGAGAAATAGATCTTTTGTGTACATAGAAAAAGTCTTAGATCTTTAAGTTTAGCTTATAAAAAATGGGGCAAAAACAAATGTGTTGCATTTATAATTTTGTTCAGTGTACAATAAAAATGTGATCTCAACATTTGTTTTATCAGCACCACCAACTTTTGTGCCATCTCAGTCTTGTAGCCTTCCCCACCACCTTTCCCAAAAAGTTAATAGCTGACAAAGAAGAAAACAAAAAATACAACATCTAGCTTTGCTGTTTTGTAAATGAGAACTGGTAAATGCTGGATGAGGATCAGTGAACATGTGAAAATTTCAAGGACTCTGAGTAAAACATAAAGTACAGTTTTAGATGAGTGCAGTACAAAGCTACTTGCAGCGATCTGCTATTGTTTCTAGAGACTTTGCTGGGAAGAGAATGTTCTATAAAATCATGGGCTCGTAACAGGAAATAATGATTATCTCTGACAGCTTCTACATTTCTGTATCGTGGACACAAACTAGCTATTACTTCATATTACTGTCCATGAACAGAATGCATTATTGGGAAACTTGCTCTTAGATGCTCCTGCTTATTGTATATTGTAGTCCCTTGTAGATGTACTGCTGAAGCTGATGAATAAGAAATACCAGGTGCGTAAATAAAATCTAAATTTGTTCCTTTTTTTTTTTTTTTCCTCTTCTAATTTTTTCAACAGGGGGCTCACCTGATCTCCACTAAAAGGGTTAGAGAAGGTATACTGATAATACTGATCCAACAGCCACACTCTCAATTACAGGAAAATACCCATCACCGGAAACCTCAGAGCCAAAGGTCTATAAATGTAAGTGGAAAAAACAGACACAGGATGGAGCAAAAACCTAGCGCATGGCCACCACAGAAATGTATTTAATCTCATAAATAATTGCATACTCACAAACGTGAATAAAAACAGAGCTCAAGGCTCTGAGGAAAGGGGCTTGTCCCCTAAAACGCGTCAGCCTTTCAAACTGAGTTGTTGTTTAATACATCTGTTATTATTCATGTTTGTGAGTATGCAGTTGTGTATGAGATTAAATAAATATCTATGGTGGTAATACGCTAGGCGCTTGCCCCTTCCGTGTGTGTTTTTTTTGCAGTGCATTGAAGATTACCCGCTCTGAGGAGGGCTGCATTGAGTAAAACATTACTTGCCAAGATATCACGGGAAGTACCTTTGTCTGAGTCCTGGAGTGTTTAGATTCTTTCTATAAATGTATGTGTAACAGCCTTGAAGATGTAACATTGTCTATCCCTTGCTGTTTCTCTTAGTTCTAGCCCTTTGGCTACTCTCAAGCGCCAAATCTGCACATCTAAATAGGATTACAGCTTCAAATAATTTGAGACAGAAAAAAATCACCTTCGCACAGGGCCCCCCCACACTGCAAGGGTTAATTGCTAATTTTTTTAGGGTAGTATTTCTCAACCAGGGTGTCGTCTGGGTTCCCCTTTGATGCAACGTGCAGGGGACCCAATTGTGTGATGGGGATCTTCTGACATGAAGGGGGGCTTCTGATTTGATGGTAGACTCTCATGTAAAGGGGGGCTCGGATGTAACAGGGGGGCCATTAATGTAAAGGGGGACACTGATGTAACAGGGGGGCCATTAATGTAAAGGGGGGGGGGTTCTGATGTGAAATTAATTCCATCAAGGCAGTTGTGTACATTATCCCAGTCTCAGGCTCACCATGGATAAGTAGCATTTACATTTTTTACATTTTCAACTGGGATGCCTGTGGATTTTGCATACTTTTGGAAGCTGGATTGTGACAGGAGCTGATAGCAACATACAGACTGTGGGGTACCGATCACAGGGCTGGAGGGAGCCTGTTAAAGTGAGAAATAAGGTATTTTCTTCTTAACTACTTGAGTCTGCAACGCTGCGTTAAAAAGGCACTAGGATATTAATTAATTGTATCAGTGCCATTTTAAAGCAGTGGCGACGGGAATCAGTGGCTCCTGCATGTCCTGGCCGGGGTAGGTGCTGGAACTTCTGGCTGCTTGTAACAACTGGCATCCAGTGCTATGCTCAGGAGCCAAGACTATCCGACCTTGGGCATGCAGTGCTTTCAGAAAGCCCTCTGTGAAAGTAAACACAGCACTTCTATGGTGTGGTAACATTGTGCATGTGATGACTTTATAAGTGACGTCACTGCACACCCATTTACTATGGGAGGTCAGGCAGATCTGACATACATCTGCCCAGCCTTCCATACAGCAGCCGCTCACTGCTATAGTAAAGTGATCGACTGCAGGCTGATTGCAACCAGCAATAGAGGATTTATAGCAGTGCTCTACTACATGGGGTGGTCTTAATCAGATCTCCACTGATCAGATCCACACCCCAAGAAAAATCATAAAGTGAAATGGAAAACAAATGTTAAAAAAAACAAAAATGTTATAAAAATAACAAATGTATTTTTTTTTTTAAAGGAGAAGTTCTGGAATTTTTAAAACATCATGCTTATCTACGGGGATGCAGTATTGGTCTGATGCTGCATCTGTCCTCCGTCGACTCTAAGACTGAGAGCCGATCGATCAAACACCTCTGATAGCTTGGTTCTCAGCTGGTGGCTGTCAGTCACTGCTGTCTGCTCTGCCTCCCCCCCCCCCGCGCTCACTGGAACGCTGTGCTGTAGAGGGGGCGGGGTCCAGGGTTATGGGCGTATCCCAACCATATGGTTGCGATCTTTGCCCAGCCTGTCTCCTGCTAGCTGAGAAAAGACTCAAAGAAAGAAAGTAAGACTGAGAATTGAGCGATCAAATACCACTGATTGCTCAGTTCTCAGTGTTCTGTGAGCAGAGAGCCCCCCTCCCACTTCAGCCCACTGTCTGCTGAAAATGGGTCACAGGAGTGCAGAACAAACTGCATTTCTGTGATCCACTTGAGAAGTATAACCAAATGAGCTTTGGCTGTATTTCTCCTTTAATTCTTTATTTATAAGTTTTGTTGAGAAACATACAGTAGTAATCAATCTCAGAAGTAAAGCATACACAGTACTGCATATTGGTGAGATATTCCGGAATACAACATATAGTGAATGTTAAGCCTATATGACATCATAAGGATCATGTGGTGTTTTAATCTATTAAAACAATGGAAAGTAAATTAACGGAAGAGAAATCCAAATCAAATCAATATTTGGTGTGACCACCCTTTTCCTTCAAAACAGCATCAATTCTGGTAGGTAGACTTGCACACAGTTTTTAAAGGAACCCGGCAGGTAGGTTGTTCCAAATATCTTGGAGAACTAACCTCAGATTTTCTGATGATGTAGGCTGCCTCAAATCCTTCTGTCTCCTCATGTAATCCCCGACAGACTCAATGATGTTGAGATCTGGGCTCTGTTGGGCCAAACCATCACTTCCAGGACTTGTTCTTCTTTCCACTGAAGATAGTTCTTAATGACATGGGGTCGTTGTCCTTCTGCATAATACATTTAGGGCCAATCACACACCACATCACTATACAAAGATAGTCACTGCATTGGACCTGGCCAATGGACATACCATCCCTGTTTAAGTAGAATTTTCTTAGAATGGTATTAAAACCCTTCTGCTCATTTTTATATTTTACATGTCCACTCAATATCAACTTTTATGCTCTCTTTGTTACAGTATAACTGAGCAGCAACTATTGTCAAGTTGTTACTTCATGTAGAGTGTTCAATACCGAATCTAATATAGATATGTGAAGTCAACTTTTTTTTTTTTTTTTTGCGATCCAAGGTTTATTCTGTGTAGAGCTTTTAAGAAGGGGAGTGGTGTTGCTCCTGTAATTCATTGTTTTTTTATATGACTTTTTCAACCAACAATAAAATTATCTTACACTCTTTTATCCAGTTTTGGTCTGGCGCTCCCTTCCATATGTCTTTGGTTTGAGCTGTTTTTGGGTGTCCATCGAGGAAAGCCTTGCTATGTGGGAGCCACCTAGTCGGAGCTATTGAGATTGTTGGAAGTTTTCTTTCATCTGAAAGTCTAAATGTTCCCAGCACCTGTTTGAGTATGTTGTCCTGGAGGTCTGTATTGCTGTCTATGCCCTTTTTAAAGAAGTTCACCCTCGCTTTTTGCCCTGTTTACAACTTTTTTTGTTCTCACCATAACAGGAATAGAGGGGAATATTCCAATGCTGACTCTAGTTCTGCTGACGAAGGATTCCATCACTTTGACAGTATTTCCTCTCGTATCCTGTTATGGCTATAGGACAGGAAGTAAAAAGAAATCTCCATAATGGGACAAAGATGGCAAAAAAAATCTGACTAGGGTTATAACCCTCTTTATTTTATCCAAAATGAAAAAAAGAAAGTTTTGCCTTTTGTTCTACTTTAATGAAAACATTTATAACGCTCCCTATAATTGACTGGGTCACAGTTTGTGCTAGATTTTCAAGCGGCCATCTGCTTTTTCACGCTGAAGAAAATGGCGTGCACTTATGATTCTGAAAATAGAGGATTCTTTCAGCCAGGGAGCTGTAAAACGTAATTGGTGCGATTTTGTAAATTGCTCACAAAACAACTAGGGAGTGCGTGGTGTAAAGTCGGTTGGCAGGGATGTTTTCGAAACAAGCGTGGCAGCGCTAAGTGCAGTTATTGAAGAGACTTCCCAGATGGAATTGGAAAAGTTTCCAGGCACACGGAACGTTTTTCACGCTTACCACTCAAACAATTATGTAGTCAAAAGAGTCAATGCCATCTTTAAATATACGTTACAGAACAGGCGGATGCCTCGGTGCTCACACAATCAGTGAATGAAGTGTTCTAGTACCTGTCAGAGAGTTTTTGTAAAAAAGTACCGGAATCTGAAAATGATTTTTATTCTCTGTATAATACAATAAACTAATAACTGCCGCAGCCCAAGGCTCAGCTCTGAATGTTAGTTAAATACTAGAACAGTTTGTCATAACAGAATATGTCTTTATGCACATCGAGTTATTGTGCTTTTGTTTATTTTTTTTCTCCTATCAATACTCGGTTCATGATTTACGCAATTTGTGACATTTTTCTGCATAGAATAGAACAGCATTTTCTCTCTCTGCGTATGCATTTTTACAAAACAAATAACATCATTATACTAACTGGCCCTAAAATAATTGAGGATTGTAGCAAGTATGGAACAAACATTTTTGCAGTGCACAATATCAGCATTGTATTTGTTTACTTATTAATTTCCGCACAGCCGTTCTGTTAAAGAAATATGGACATTGTGATAAATGAAGCCCAGTCATTACTCATTAATGATATCTTCTTTACACAAAGAAGAAGTAAATAGGATGGATTTTCAGTATTTTGGTTTATAGAAAAGCTGGATATTGTTAAAGTGCACCCAACATCACATATATTTTTCCAATATTTGTTTTATTTCTATATTTATTTATCTAATATATGTGATATTATTATATTTTTTTAATTATTACATTTTCTAGCCAACATATAAGTGTAAGGCCAAGGCTAGATCTACACTTGATGTTGGGGTGCATTAACAACAAACAGTTTAGATGCATTTTTTTTTTCACCCCCCCCCCCCATCTGCTGCCCTGGAAGCTGTAAAGGCAGAAACCGGGTGTGCATATGGTGCTTTGCATCATGGCATGGTAAAAATTATCCCCCCGGTAGCATTTAGAGGGCGATACTGCCCATCAAACCTGACCAATTTAAAGGTAATCTTTAGTTACAGCAAAGTCTTTCATTTTCTAACATCAGCATTGGAATAACAATGTTTGTGGAGTTAGGGGCTACCCCTACTAAGCCCCCAGCAGGGAAAAAATTTACTTTCTCAGTACCCAGAAAATAGCACAAATTATATAATTAAAAATTTTTTGCATTTTATTTATACAAAATTGATTATAAAGGGACATATATCCATACACATAAATAAAAACGATGCTTGCAATAACATATTATTTTGGCGTTGGTGCTACTGGTAATATGGTATCCTCAGGTGAATACTAAGGACACAGGATGTAATTAATTCTTGATGTACAGCAAATCCTCTGCATGTTTTGCGGTGACAACCGTTTCTTCAAAAGGATTTAATTACTACCCTATGTAGTAAAAATAGTGGGGGGGGGGAGGGAGACAAAGGAGGGGGGAGGCTAGGAGTACTAACAGGGGAGTACCCTCAGGTTCCCGTTCTGTTGCTGCTATTATTGGCTGCCGGTCTCTCCTGTGTAAGCAACAAAATGACCCCCTCCCCTCACCATTAATGTTTAATATTATGTGTTTACTAGCTTGTTATCATGATGTATTGTTTTTATCACAGATGGTAGTAATTAATTCTTCCTGAAGAAACGGTTGTCAGGGTGAAACATGTTGAGTATTTACTGTACATCAAGAATTAATTACATCCTGGGTCCTTAAGCCAAATTTACCTGAGGATACCAAATTACCAGCAACGTGAAAAAAATATGTTATTGCAAGCATTGTTTTTATTTATATGTATGGATATGTGTCCCTTTTTAATCAATTTTGTATGAATAAAATGCAAAAACTTTTTTATTATATAATTTGTGCTATTTTCTGAGTGCTGAGAAAGTCAATTTTTTCCCCTGCTGGGGGCTTAGTAGGGGTAGCCCCTAACTCCACAAACATTGTTATTCCAATGCTGATGTTAGAAAATGAAAGACTTTGCTGTAACTAAAGATTACCTTTAAATTGGTCAGGTTTGATGGGCAGTAATTAACTCATAGAGTTATAATCACATTGAGGCACACTCCTATTTATAGCATTGTAATAACAATACAAAAAATAGTTATTTTGACAATCCAATAAAAATTTGTGAAAAATCCCCTTCCATGTTGTGAGTTCTGCTTGTCTTGCCGGTCATCTTTTTCCACAATATCCTGGATTCCCTGTATGTTTTGCAGCATCTCCTCTACTGTTTAAATTCTCTAAGGACTACATATCCCATGGTACCTTGCTGCCTGCAAGTTGTGACCCCTGTACTGACTCCGCCTCCTGAAGCTTCTCCTCTCAGCACCTCTGTAGTTTAGAAGGCAGGCCCTGGGAAATGTGTGACACAGCAGTGCCTACCCACAGGGCATAGTGACCCCCATATCACAGAATTCAAGGAAGTAGATGTATGGGGATCTTCACAAAGTACACAAAGTTTAAGATCTTTCAGAATAAAGTAATTGAAAAAAAAAAACTTTGCCCTGTAAGACAATTGCATAACGTGCTAGCATGCTTCCCATACAAGCATATACTGTGACAGACCATCCAGGTCACTACCCATCCAGACAATAGTATGATTAATCATGGATCCCACCCCACCTCAGATTGTCCGGCACCAGTCTACAACAGTCTACGAGACAAAGCTCATACAATGTTCCAGCAGTCTGAAAAAAGTGGAATTAATTTATCTTCATATATTTCTTGAGGGAGATTGTTGATAAATATTTTTGTCCCAAGTGGAGGGGCTTCTCCAACTCTGTCTGCAGGAGGGCCACCATATTTTCTCTGACCAATAGCCTGCAGAAAATGATTATTACATCTTTATATCTACTCTAGAAGGGAAGCCTTATTGTTTTTATTCAGAGAATGAATCCAAGCCTCGCTCTTAGTGTTCATCCCATGGTTGTCCATCACTAGAGAATGATCTGCTCTCTCTGTGGGATCAGAGGCTAAACTGAGTCCTTTTTCAAGCTCTGACCAGAAGAAGCAGACGAAATCCCCAGTCTCCTCCATGGGCCATAAACAATGGGTAGGAGGCTTGCCCCTAGTCCCCTCCAAAAGCTTCTGTCCCGGTTTGGTCTTTCACACCTACCTTTGAACAAGTCCTTGCAGTGGCTTCCTTCTTCCCCCCGGTCTTCCTTCCAGGTTCATGGACTCCAGTAGTGTGAGTGACCGGAGCCGGGGTGACATTACTCATGTGTGTAGGAGCCTTCAGATCCATTCCAGACCTTCAAAGAGCATGCGCCAGGCAACGTCACTGGCTGCATCCAGTGTAAATATCTCCTAAACAGTGCCTGTTTAGGAGATATTCATCCTCCTTACTATTGGCATACCTGTAGGTAAAAATCACAAAACAGACTTTACTACCGCTTTAACCACTTGACCTCTGCAAGAATTACCCCCTTTCATGACCAGGCCATTTTCAGAGATACGGCACTGCGTTAATTTAGCCAAACAATTGCGCGGTCATGCAATGCTGTATCCACATAAAAAGTATGTACAAATATAGCTTTCTTTTGGGGATATTTGATCACCTCTGTGTTTTTTATTTTTTGCGATATTAACAAAAAAGTCCAACAATTTTGAAAAAAAGCTATATTTTTTACTTTTAGGTATAAAACACATCCATAGAAAATGTAAAAAAAAAACTCAAATTTCTTCATAAATTTAGACCAATATGTATTCTGCTACATATTTTTGGTAAAAAAAAAAATCCCAATAATAATATATTCATTGGTTTGCGCCAAAGCTATAGCGTCTACAAACTATGGTAAATATACTGGAATTTTTATTTATTCATTTTTATACCAGTAATGGCGGCAATCAGCAACCTAATTGCAATATTGCTGTGGACAATCTGGCACTAACTGACACTTTGCGGGGACGAGTGACACTAATACAGTGATCAGTGCTAAAAATATGCACTGTCACTGTACTAATGACACTGGCTGGGAAGGGGTTAAACAGCTAGTGTGATCGAAAGGGATAAATGTGTGCCTAGCCATTGTTTGTGTACTGTGGGTGCTGCTTTAAATAAGAAAAGTGTTGGATTGTGATTCCCTGCTTTGCAAGGATTCAAAGTCCATCACTTCCCCACTGACTGAACAGAGCTCTGCCTTGTTTACATAGTCAGAGCTCAGTTCTGTGTCTTTCCTTGCTGATTAGCAGGGTGACAGCGGACATCTGTTGGCTGGCAACTGCTGATCGGCTTGTGCTGTGTCTAATCAAAGCACTGAGGGGTCTCCAGTGCGTGCACGTGTCCCCTACCAGGAAGAGCCAGATCATGTACTAGGCATGTGATCTGGCACCAAAAAGTAGCTCTGCCGCCGTACAGCTAAGCGATGTGTGGTTAATAGAAATAAACTAGAAATAATTGAAATATAATGTGGGAAAGAATATATGATTTTTTTTGACACACTACAAATATTTTGATACACTTTAATATGAATGCGGCCACTCAGGAAGTGGTCCCCAATATACAGTGGGTACGGAAAGTATTCAGACCCCCTTAAATGTTTCACTCTTTGTTATATTGCAGCCATTTGCTAAAATTATTTAAGTTCATTCTTCTTCCTCATGAATGTACACATAGCACCCCATACTGACAGAAAAACACAGAATTGTTGACATTGTTGCAGATTTATTAAAAAAGAAAAACGGAAATATCACATGGTCCTAAGTATTCAGACCCTTTGCTCAGTATTTAGTAGAAGCCCCCTTTTGATCTAATACAGCCAGGAGTCTTTTTGGGAAAGATGCAACAAGTCTTTCACACCTGGATTTGGGGATCCTCTGCCATTCCTCTTTGCAGATCCTCTTCAGTTCTGTCAGGTTGGATGGTAAACGTTGGTGGACAGCCATTTTTAGGTCTCTCCAGAGATGCTCAATTGGGTTTAAGTCAGGGCTCTGGCTGGGCCATTCAAGAACAGTCACGGAGTTGTTGTGAAGCCACTCCTTCGTTATTTTAGCTGTGTGCTTAGGGTCATTGTCTTTTTGGAAGGTAAACCTTCAGCCCAGTCTGAGGTCCAGAGCACTCTGGAGAAGGTTTTTGTCCAGGATATCCCTGTACTTGGCTGCATTCATCTTTCCCTCGATTGCAACCAGTCGTCCTGTCCCTGCAGCTGAAAAACACCCCCACAGCATGATGCTGCCACCACCATGCTTCACTGTTGGGACTGTATTGGACAGGTGATGAGCAGTGCCTGGTTTTCTCCACACATACCACTTAGAATTAAGGCCAAAAAGTTCTATTTTGGTCTCATCAGACCAGAGAATCTTATTTCTCACCATCTTGGAGTCCTTCAGGTGTTTTTTAGCAAACTCCATGCGGGCTTTCATGTGTCTTACACTGAGGAGAGGCTTCCGTCGGGCCACTCTGCCATAAAGCCCTGACTGGTGGAGGGCTGCAGTGATGGTTGACTTTCTACAACTTTCTCCCATCTCCTGACTGCATCTCTGGAGCTCAGCCACAGTGATCTTTGGGTTCTTCTTTACCTCTCTCACCAAGGCTCTTCTCCCCCGATAGCTCAGTTTGGCCGGACGGTCAGCTCTAGGAAGGGTTCTGGTCGTCCCAAACGTCTTCCATTTGAGGATTATGGAGGCCACTGTGCTCTTAGGAACCTTAAGTGCAGCAGAAATCTTTTTGTAACCTTGGCCAGATCTGTGTGTCACAATTCTGTCTCTGAGCTCTTCAGGCAGTTCCTTTGACCTCATGATTCTCATTTGCTCTGACATGCATTGTGATCTGGAAGGTCTTATATAGACAGGTGTGTGGCTTTCCTAATCCAATCAGTATAATCAAACACAGCTGGACTCAAATGAAGGTGTAGAACCATCTCAAGGATGATCAGAAGAAATGGAAAGCACCTGAGTTAAATATATGAGTGTCACAGCAAAGGGTCTGAATACTTAGGACCATGTGATATTTCAGTTTTTCTTTTTTAATAAATCTGCAACAATGTCAACAATTCCGTGTTTTTCTGTCAGTATGGGGTGCTATGTGTACATTCATGAAGAAGAAGAATGAACTTAAATGATTTTAGCAAATGGCTGCAAACATTTTTAGGGGTTAAAACAGGCCGCGAGAAGGTGCCTTAGTGTCTCCCCACCGCCTGTCAAATACCCTCTGAAAAGTGATCCACCATGGGCTGTCCCTTCAGAGGGCACCACTAGTGTAAATGAGCCTTATAGGTACAGTGCCTTGAGAAAGTATTCGGCCCCCTTGAACTTTGCGACCTTTTGCCACATTTCAGGCTTCAAACATAAAGATATAAAACTGTAATTTTTTGTGAAGAATCAACAACAAGTGGGACACAATCATGAAGTGGAACGAAATCTATTGGATATTTCAAACTTTGTTAACAAATAAAAAAACTGAAAAATTGGGCGTGCAAAATTATTCAGCCCCTTTACTTTCAGTGCAGCAAACTCTCTCCAGAAGTTCAGTGAAGATCTCTGAATGATCCAATGCTGACCTAAATGACTAATGATGATAAATAGAATCCACCTGTGTGTAATCAAGTCTCCATATAAATGCACCTGCACTGTGATAGTCTCAGAGGTCCGTTTAAGGCGCAGAGAGCATCATGAAGAACAAAAAACACACCAGGCAGGTCCGAGATACTGTTGTGGAGAAGTTTAAAGCCGGATTTGGATACAAAAAGATTTCCCAAGCTTTAAACATCCCAAGGAGCACTGTGCAAGTGATAATATTGAAATGGAAGGAGTATCAGACCACTGCAAATATACGAAGACCTGGCCGTCCATCTAAACTTTCAGCTCATACAAGGAGAAGACTGATCAGAGATGCAGCCAAGAGGCCCATGATCACTCTGGATGAACTGCAGAGATCTACAGCTGAGGTGGGAGACTCTGTCCATAGGACAACAATCAGTCGTATACTGCACAAATCTAGCCTTTATGGAAGAGTGGCAAGAAGAAAGCAATTTCTTAAAGATATCCATAAAAAGTGTCATTTAAAGTTTGTCACAAGCCACCTGGGAGACACACCAAACATGTAGAAGAAGGTGCTCTGGTCAGATGAAACCAAAATCAAACTTTTTGGCAACAATGCAAAATGTTATGTTTGGCGTAAAAGCAACACAGCTCATCACCCTGAACACACCATCCCCACTGTCAAACATGGTGGTGGCAGCATCATGGTTTGGGCCTGCTTTTCTTCAGCAGGGACAGGGAAGATGGTTAAAATTGATGGGAAGATGGATGGAGCCAAATAAAGGACCATTCTGGAAGAAACCTGATGGAGTCTGCAAAAGACCTGAGACTTGGACGGAGATTTGTCTTCCAACAAGACAATGATCCAAAACATAAAGCAAAATCTACAATGGAATGGTTCACAAATAAACATAGCCAGGTGTTAGAATGGCCAAGTCAAATTCTACCTGAATCCAATCGAGAATCTGTGGAAAGAACTGAAAACTGCTGTTCACAAACGCTCTCCATCCAACCTCACTGAGCTCGAGCTGTTTTGCAAGGAGGAATGGGCAAAAATTTCAGTCTCTCGATGTGCAAAACTGATAGAGACATACCCCAAGCGACTTACAGCTGTAATCGCAGCAAAAGGTGGCGTTACAAAGTATTAACTTAAGGGGGCTGAATAATTTTGCACGCCCAATTTTTCAGTTTTTATTTGTTAAAAAAGTTTGAAATATCCAATAAATTTCGTTCTACTTCATGATTATGTCCCACTTGTTGTTGATTCTTCATAAAAAATTACAGTTTTATATCTTTATGATTGAAGCCTTTAAATGTGGCAAAAGGTCGAAAAGTTCAAGGGGGCCGAATACTTTCGCAAAGCACTGTATATATGAGCTCTCCCGGAGATTCAATTACTCCCCCTGACAATGACTTCATTTGATTTTTTTTCTTCAAAAGAACGGCACCATCTTTATTCAGGGTGTATTCAGGATCAGTATGTACTGTCTGAACAGAGATGTTGGTTCAGCAATGGCACAGTTATGTAAACACTGGTGCCTGTGCAACTGTTTCACACATGTCTTAGGGCCGGTTCACACCACACCAGTTGCGTTTTTCACGCTTTCTGGTGTGTTTTTGATGCATTCCCATTTATTTTTCCCCTCTTTTATTTTTCTTTATCTCAATTTTCTTTATTTTTATTTATCACAGATACTTTTATACTGAACAAATAGTTGTACAACCACTTGTGATCTGCAGACTGAGATGACATCACCACAGCCCAAAGGGACTTTTCCCATTGAAACGGGCTGTGGTGATGTCATCTCAGTCTGTGGATCACAGCTGGTTGTACCACTATTTGTTCAGTATATATCTGACACCATTGATTTGCTTTTTTCTCTTATGTAACTTTGTAATGTAATGATGTTCTTTTAAGATAAACAAAAGGAGAGGCGCCTCTAAGTGTAGACTGTAAACTTTATTATATGGTAAAGCAATAGGTAACTCACATGGAGTTGCATGTCACAGTGAGGCTTGAGCAGCAAAGGTCTGGCGGCGTGGCTGGATGACGTCACCAGTGTGCGACGCATTTCTGAGCGTGCGTGCTGCGTGTGGTATGGCAGCTGCACTCCTTTTCCATAGCAGATGCTGCTATGAAAAGGAGCGCGGCTGCCATACCATGTGAGTTACTTACCATGTAATAAAGTTTACGGTCTACACTTAGAGGCGCCTCTCCTTTTGTTTATCTATAGCATACTGGAACCTTGGCTTGTTCCGCCTTGATGGCAGCCCTAAGCCTTTGGATTTGATTTCATTATGTATATATTCCCTTTCATATGGACTTTTCTATAGACCAGGGGTGTCAAACTCAATTTCATCGCGGGCCGCATCAGCATAAGGGCCAGTTATATCTGTAGGATTAAATGTCCAGAGCACCCCACACCCCCTTACACCCTTACCCGAGATGTAAGAGCCCCCCACCATCAGAAGTCAAGTGTCACCCACCCTTCCTTACATCACAATGCACCCCCATACCTTGTGCTGCTGCCAGAAAGAAGATGCGGGTGGATCTGGGAAGAAGTGCAGGGTCTGGAGGAGAACCAGGGGAGGGCTGGAGTCAGTTTCCAGTGTCTGCTGAATGCTGAGACCAGGGGAGGCAGAGACAAGATGGTGTTGTGGCTTCACAGAGAAGTGCAGGATCTGTAGGAGGAGTTCTGCCCTCCTCTCTACTGTGGACTGCTGAGAAGGGGGGCGTGAGAAAAGATGAGCCTTTCTGCAGCTGCACAGAGGACTGCAGGATCAGGTAAAGGAGTTCTGTCCTCTCTGCTGCCGACTACAGAGACAAGGTGGGGGCAGAGACTAGGGTGTGCTGCAGCTGCAGGAGAGGTGCGAGGGCCACATGAAATGGCATGGAGGGCCGCATTCGGCCCGCGGGCCTTGTGTTTGACACCTGTGCTATAGACTTTCAATGGCCTTATCTGGGGCTTGCAGCCCATGCGTCTGCTAACTTTGTTGTGTTCTTTTAAGATAAGGCCAGTGTTATTGGCTATTTTTATCCAATGTTATCAATAAAAATTATTTTTACATAACTCCTTATGCTCACATTTTTGGTTGTTGACAAAGTCCCATAGGAAGGTTACAACAACGTACAATCTAAGGTCTCTAACTCACATTCATACATATAACTGCACATACCAGGGCCAGTTTAAAAAGGCACCAATTAACCTACCAACATGTCTTTGGAGTGTGGGAGGAAACTGCAGTGTCCAGAAGAAACCCAATTGGGCACTTTTGAGGACATGTGTGTTCCAGTGCATTTTCTATACATTTTGCCATGTTCCAGATGTGTTCATCTAAGAAAAAAATGCAACATGTTCTACTTTTGTTGACAGCACTGGAAACCACTGCACTGCACTGCACTGGTGTGAACTAGGGTCATTGGAACCCATGGTAAACACCGTCCATGCGTTTTTAATGCAGAATAAAAATGCACGGGACTGGATCTGCAGTGGACCAACCCTTACACCGATCAGTCCTTGCTGCAACCTCTCACCTTGTGACTTGCTACAAGGTTACAATGTTGCAGTCTAATCACTGGGGGAGAGAAGACTAATGAAATGCTTACTCCTTCCTGCAGGAAACTGGTAATGCCATCTAAGCCACCGGATTGGAGCTTGTCAGTGACTCTTTAACCACCCGCCTGCAATGTACTGCAGACAGACGGTCCACACAAGCAAAGCGTCATACCCATACTTTGCCACCTGTTTCTGGGTTTAGGGTACGTGCATACATGCCCTCCACTGGCTCCTTCTGTGGTTGTAGGGCCCTTTCATACGGGCGCTCCGTATGTCCGCAAATCATCCTATTTTTTTGCGGATGATTTGCGGACATAATGTAAGTCTATGGCATTTCGGATGTCAGCGGAATACCATCCGCTGACATCCGATTTTCTTCCTGTCAGTTCTGTTCCGTTTTTTTGGAACGGAACAGAACCCTATTTTTGTTCCGTTCAAAAAACGGAAAGGAAGGAAAATCGGATGTCAGCGGTGTCATCCGCTGACATCCGCAATGCCCATAGACTTACATTATGTCCGCATATCATCCGCAAACGGATGGGATGATATGCGGGCATACGGAGCGGATGACAGAAATGTCATCCTCTCCGTGGGAAAGAGGCCTTACACAGCAGGAGTCTGTCAGCAAGCCCCGGCCAATGATTCACAGCTGGGACCTACTTATTGGCTGTGTGCAATCATAGCCCAGAGCTCTGTGTTGTTAATCAATGCAGGGCTCTGTATAGAGGGAATGATCTCTATGTTTCTCATCTCTGCAAAGAGTAAAAAGAGTAAAAAGCAGCACACATTACACATTGTTAGGCAGACATTTAACCCCTTGATCACCTTAGATGTTAACCCCTTCCCATCCAGGATCATTAGTACAGTGACAGTGTAAAGTATTCCCCCCAGCATCAGTTAGTTTTAGATTGCCCACCACACTATCGCAGTCCCATTATAAGTCGCTGATCACCACCATTAGTAGTATAAAAAAAAATTCCAGTATATATCCCATAGTTTGTAGGTGATATAACTTTCACGCAAACCATTCAATTCACAATTATTGTGTTTTTTTTTTTTTATCAGACATGTGGCCGAATATGTTTTGGCCAAAATTTATTAAGAAATTAGATTTTTATATTTTGTTATTGTACATGTTTTGAAACAGAAAGTAAAACATGTTTTTTTTCACAAGGGTGTAAAATCTTCCAGAGCTTATTTGGCTAATAATATAGAGTACAGCTTTGAGAAATTATACTGTTGCTTTTAATTGTGACGGATGATTTGCAGACAGTTAAACAGAAAGTACAAGGATAAGGAAACAATGTCTGATTTTTTTGTCATAACTAACTAGTCTAGACTAAACTAGAAATTTAAATTACAAACAGGCTTCTTTAGCAATTTTATGTTATTTTCCTTTTTTTTTTTTTAAGCAAAAGTGACGTTCCCCTTTAAATAAAATAAGGGAAAAAAATCACACCTTTTGTATTTATGTGAACTGAATGTTTTGGGACACTATGCGCAGAGTTGGCTACGTCATGCGGCTCTCGCATTGTTAGAAAAAAAAAGAGATAAGCGAGAGCCGCTCAGTCAAGCTCTGCACATGTCCCCGACGTTGCTAGGGCAACAGGGACGCAGAGCTGACAGAGGCTATAGGACTAAACCAAACAGATACATATATACAATACATATATACAATTCAGAAGAAGAGTGTTCAACTCAGCAAGATGAGTTAAACATTACAAAGGCTAAAAGACAAAGAATAGAAAATAGATCTATTGAAGAACAGGAAAATGATGTTAGAAATTCTCTGATTTTGTATATTTACAATTGTTTGAAAAGGTTTGCACTTAAGCAACATTAAGAGTCGGTTCACACTATGGCGACACGACTCTGCACTACTTCGGGAGGCGACTTGTCAGTCCCGTGCACCGCGACTTCGGCGCGACTTGCACGGACTTCATATAATGAATGTCTATGCAAGTCGCTCCGAGGTCGCCCCGAAGTAGTACAGGACCCTTTTTCTAAGTCGGAGCGACTTGTCGGGTCCTGTAGCAGTCAATGGACTGCGAGGGACCGCGACTTGTCAGGCTGACAAGTCGCCTGACAAGTCGCTCTAGTGTGAATCGAGTCTTACTACATCAAAAAAAAAATTGGAAAAGTGAAATTTTTCACATTATTCTTCTTTAACATTTCTAAAGAATAAATACGATAAGATAGAAATCAACTGCATTGTTGTCCACTTTTTTTTGTACTGGAACAAGTCTGTTTTTACAAATGTTTGACCACATATGTTCCCGCGCCCGTTAATTTAACGGGCTTAAAGCGGAGTTCCACCCTGGTTATACATTTCTTTACAAAAATACCCCCGGGACAGTCAGGGCTAGCACATTCCACAATGGCTAGCCTCTGATCTGTCCCGGGTTGCACTTACCTTTCAGGAGATATACTTACCTTGAAATTGTCTTCTCCAGCGCTGCCATCTCAGGTGTGGGCAGCTTGAAGCCAGCACGATCCTCTTCCGCGTCCTCTTCGGTCCTCTTCCTCCTTCTTCGGTCCCACGATGCACTGCACCGGCCCCGACGTCACTTCCGGGTCGCGCGCGTCATCCCTCCACAGCTTCTGGGCATGCCCAGAAGCTGTTTAGAAGGGGATGACGCGCGCGCCCCGGAACTGACGTCGGGGCCGGTGCAGGCGCAATGATTCCTGGGAGCTATGACGTTCAGCTCCCAGGAATCATTGCAAAAGCCAGGAAGTGACGAATCGCCGTGGCCGCCGAGGGGAGGAAGAAGGAAGTAAGGTGAGTATATTTTCTCTAAAAGGTAAGTGAAAAAAAAAAAAAATTGCGATTATCCATTTGTTTTTCAGGTGACCGGGAGCGAGAAGATGGAGGTAAGTATAAATTTCGGGTGGAACTCCGCTTTAATGTCTAGTTGATAAATAAACCTACTACATGATGAGGAACTTTTTGGGCTCCTGGTGAGCTTTATTTATCTCTAGCTGGAATATAGTAGGAGGTACCATTGCAAGTGAGATGCACTTCATACATACTCAGGCGTATATATGCTGCTGTAAAGGAAGCCTGGTCCTCTGGGGAGTTTTGAATCCACTTGTCGTTGGGGTTTGGTCCCTTGAGCACCGTCCTGACTGCTTTCTCACTTAGGCATTTCTGCTACTGTAACGATAGCTATTCACTCTGGTAAGCCTTTAATTCACTCAATGTCGATGATTCGATATTTTGAGCATCATGTGTACAAGATTTTCAAGATTATCAGTATTACTGGAACAATTTTTTTTTACCATTAAATACACCAAGGACTTTTTTATTTCACATCTATGAACTGTGCCCTAAGTTATCTCATATTTATTCAGTTTTATGTCTTCATAGGGTTGCACTTTATATATTTATGTTATATATTGGCGCTGCACTGTTGTTTTAAATTGAGACAAGGTGCATTGTCAAGGGGACTCCCTGGCAAGGCAACCTCACTATGTTAAGCAGTTTTCCTAGTATATATTATTTGGAGGGGACCCCACACTTTCTTTTGCTTGGGATATACCTTTAACCACTTAAGGACCGGAAGGTTTTCCCCCCTTAATGACCAGGCCATTTTTTATGATACGGCACTGTGTTACTTTACTGACAATTGCGCAGTCATGTGACGCTGTACCCAAATAATATTGATATCCTTTCTTTTCCCCACAAATAGAGGATTTTTTTTAGTGGTATTTGATTACCTCTGCGGTTTTTATTTTTTGGGCTATAAACAAAAAGAGGGATCGACAATTCTAAAAAATATATTTGCTTTCTGTTATAAAACATTCCCAATAAAAACAAATGAAAAAAACAATTTTTTTCATCAATTTAAGCCAATATGTATTCTGCCACATATGTTTGGTAAAAAAAATTCCAATAAGTGTATATTGATTGGCTTAAGTTGGCTTATATTGATTGGTGCAAAAGTTATCGCGCCTACAAACTAGGGGATAGATTTATGGCATTTTAATTTTTTTTTTTTTTACTAGTAATGGTGGATCAGCGACTTTTAGCGGGACTGCGACATTGCGGCGGACAGATCAGACACCTAACTGACTCTTTTGAGGGGAATAGTGACATTACTACAGAAATCAGTGTTAAAAATATGTACTGTTACTGTACTAATGACACTGGCAGGGAAGGGGTTAACACTAGGGGAGATCAAAGGGTTAAGTGTGTCCCAAGGGGGTGCTTTCTAACTGTGTGGGGGATGGACTCACTGGATGAACACAGAGACCTGTGTTCCTAAATAAGAGGAACACAGGATTCCGTTGTTCATCACTGACAGAACAGTGATCTGCCTTGTTTACATCGGCAGACCGCCGTTCTGTCTCTATGGGGAGCGATTGCGGGTGCCAGGCAGACATCGTAACCCGCTGATTGGCTCCCCCTCTAGCCAATCGGTGCCCCCACTATCCGTTACATGAAGCGACATACAGGTACGTCGACCTTCCGCAGTAAAACTACAGAGGCTGGTCGGCAAGTGGTAAAGTCCATACAAGATCTAAAGGGTCCAGCATGCATTTGGGTTTAGAGTATCCTCCAAGTATGGTATTTGGATAAATTGTGCATATTAATGTTGCCCGTTAAGGCTTTTTTTTTTTTTTTTTTTTTTTTTTAGAAGTGCTGCTCTCTTCCTAATAGTATTTGTTTAAATTATTTTGCATTGGAACATGTACCCCCTGACAGTGTGCAACTGACAATTTCCTTTGTTTGACAATTATTTTCCTATTAGCCTTACAAATGGGCAAAATTAATCCCCCATAGTTTTCAATGGGATTCGGGGAACGTTCTCAGTTTTGGAACATTCTTTTTTAACTGTTCAACCAACATCCCTCAAACAGACTCCAGGCTCCTCGCTAGTTAAAATGTAGGTGGCAGGGCTGATATAAATGACAACTGATTTCTGTCGAGTGCTACAGATATATGTTATATGTATATAACATAGGTTATAAAATTGTGCTGTATTGTATATAATATGTACAGAAAATGTGATATATTTTTAAAAATGATAGAGCAGTGGTGATTATTTAATCACATGACTGAAGAAGAGAATAGAAATAATCATAAAGTTCTGCAATACTCTGAAATTCAATGTCATTGTGTCTAATTATTTCTGAATTATAATCATCATGTCTGAATTTTCACAGGAAATTAGGAACATTGGACCTGTTCCAGAGGAAGAGCCTAATGCGTTGAATGCAGTCCACAGCATATTGAGAAAAACAGCAGGAATAATTAGAGAAGATGAAGCAGGATAATCCCAGGGACCATGCCATAATTTACACAGAGTAGCGCGGTTTCTCAATCAAAGGTGTAAATTCTGTTTCTTGCATGCAGGAACATATTTAACACCATATTTTTTAATAATGTGAGCCAGCCCAATTAAGCAATGCTCTGCATATGTGTTTATAACATCAATTAAGTTTTTATTATTTTTTTGCCATCTTACATACAATTTCAGTGTTATAAAGAAACAGCAGATTTAAAATTTTAATAAAATGTATGTAGATCCAATAGCAAAAGCTAAATAGTAAGGCACAGTCCTTTAAAGAGCAACTTCATTTTTAGTGGGACCAGCATAATCAAATAGTTACCTTAATCACTGCTCCTCACTTCTACTGATCCTACTCCTTGCCACAAAGCCTTTGCATCAAAAACATCCCAGCTGGGTCTTGTGTCTAGTGCGCACATACATCATATAATCAAAAGTATTGGGATTCCTGCCTTTACACGCACATGAACTTTAATGGCATCCCAGTCTTAGTCCGCAGGGTTCAATATTGAATTGGCCCACTCTTTGCAGCTATAAAAACTTCAACTCTTCTGGGAAGGCTGTCCACAAGGTTTAGGAGTGTGTCTATGGGAATGTTTGACCATTTTTCCAGAAGCGCATTTGTGAGGTCAGACACTGATGTGATTGAAAAGTCCTGGCACGCAGTCTTTGCTTTAATTCATCCCAAAGGTGTTCAATCGGATTGAGGTCAAGTTCCTCTACCCCAAACTCGCTCATCCATGTCTTTATGGACCTTGCTTTGTGCACTGCTCCAAATCATTTATTGGAGGGGGGATTATGGTGTGGGGTTGTTTTTCAAGGGTTGGGTTTGGCCTCTTGGTTTCAGTGAAAGGAAATCCTTACGGCATCACCATACCAAGACATTTTGGACAATTTCATGCTTTCAACTTTGTGGGAAAAGTTTGGTGATGGCCACTTCCTGTTCCAACATGATTGCGCACCAGTGCACAAACAAGGTCCATAAAGACATTGATGAGCAAGTTTGGGGGGGGAGGATCTTGACTGGCCTGCAAAGAGTCCTGACAGCAAGACTCAACGGCTCAATGGCTCAAGACTAAATGGAACTATGGGCGCTCCATCTACTGTATATAGATAGGGTGGAGGTCCGCCGCCCAGATGGATCAAGGCACGCTTGGTCCATCAGGGTCAAGAACGAACAAGTAGAGTATGTTCAGATCCCTTACCCTGAGTATTACGTTTGAGAACTGCAAGTACTCCATTTCAAAGGAAAAAGATTCAGGGGTAAAGAAAAAAACTGTGTAGCCGGCTGGCTACCACAACTGACCAAGGAGACTTTAAAATATAATGCTGAATTTAAGTTTGCAAATCTTTAAAGTTTAAAGCAGACCCCTTGGGCCATCGGGCCAGGGTCTTTTGGAAAGAAAATGTTGCTGTGACTGACCTCTTGGGACCATCAGGCTTGGGTCTTTTTGAGAAAGTTATTTGATGTGCTAGATCCCTTGGGCCATCGGGCCAGGATCTCTGTGGATTACGAATAGCTGTGTGGGACGTCATCCACAGCTCTGACAGATTAAGATGTTGCTACTACAAAGTTCAAGTGTCTACAGGACCCCTGTGATGCTTCCCTGACTCAGCAGGACTGTAGGTCATGCAGAACTGTGGCCTGCCCTGTTCCTCAAAGAAGTGCTTGGAAGTACAGCAGAGGGCACTGCGCTTCACTTCAACAAAATGACTCTGCATAGACCGCTAGTGTTAGGAGGGGGGACCAGCTCTTCCAGGAAGGAGAGGATCCCGGTGAGTCAAGACACTGGCTAGCAGAGGTAGTCAGGGAGGGAGTGGAAAGGTCGCCCTTGCAGCCAAAGAAGGAGGGTCTTTCCACTCAATTGTTCAGATAGTTAGGCTTGCATTTTCCTATGTGTATGAAGTTGACTAACTTTTGCTTCCTTTACCTCTCTACAGGTGGGACCATCTTAGAAATAGTCAGTCAGGAAATGTGCATTGTATTTTTCTTTGTTGTCTCCCCCAAACTAGTTTGTTTGGTGGGGGGTGCATACGTTCTCATGCACCTTAAACTGTTTGTAAATTTGTACAGTGTAAAGATCTATTTTTCCACCGTAATTTATTTGTAAATTCATTTTTCCCTCTTCCACCTTTCCAAGTTTGTGGGATACTCCTGATTTTTGGCAGAATTTTTGACAGGTGGCGGCTGCCTCAGATTCAGAGGGACCTGACTCAGTTTGGTGTGGGGTGGATGTAGCACTCTACAGTTAGGTGCTAGGTAACATATAGTGGGCTTTGTCTGCCTAACAGCAGAGCCATGATTTCCTTTTGTCAGGTAGGTTGTCATGGCTTCCAGGTGTGTTTGCTGAGAGAGGAGTCTCCCCACTGGCTCTGTGAGAGGCTTCTCATACGGCAGTGGAGGAAACCCAATCAGGGACAAATTCAGGCTTGTAGCTACCCCAGAAGGCAGATTCTGCCGCAGAGGATTCTGGGAGTGAGTGTATAGTCCTAGTGCATGACTCATGGTCTTTGGTGGAAAGCAGAGTCCTAGGAGGGAGAGTATGCCTGTCTCTCCTTCTGTCAGAGGAAGCGGATGTCTCTGGGTGCTGCCTGAGAATCCAGAAGGTTCCTGAGTTGAGCTGAAGGGGATCCGGTGTGCCGAGAACCAGCGGAGAGAGAGAGGGGTCCAGTCCCAGGAAAGCCTACACAGGTCATGAGTACTGTGGATTGCCCCTGGGGTCTGCCTAGTGTTGGAGGGGGACCACTCCAGAGAAGGTTTTAGGATCCAAGTGTCAGCTAGCTGTAAAGGGAGTGCCTAGTCAGAGGACCCTGAAGTTAGAGGGGGTACCTAGTCAGATGACCCTGAAGGGTTAATGGGGGCACCTGCAGTTTGGGCCCTGAAGAGTCAGTGTACAGTGTGGAGTGTACCAATTGAGAGTTGCAGCAGCACAGGAATTCACAAAGAGCTACCTCAAGTCAGCGCAGGGCTGGAGGGAGCTAGTCAGTGACTTTTGAGCAAAGCAGTGTCAGGAGTCAAGTATTCTACAGTCCTGGATCTTCTGAATCAAGTCGAGGTTCCAGCACAGCTTTCAGTGTTACAGTGTATTCAAGCGTCAGGAAGCGTTGGCTGGCGTCAAGACAGTGCTAATAGGCATTTCTTGCCAAAAGAGTCCCAAAAGTGTACCTAGTTGAGCCAGAGGAGTATCCCACTCATTCCCTTCTCCCATCCCCTAAATACAATAAAACAACCAAACCAAAGATGCCGAAACTGTCATTGTCTCAGTTCTCACACCTGGGGTCACAGCTCACATGGGCTGGAGAGGTAACCGGTAACAATGGCAGACCCACCTCAGACTCAATGCCTGGAAAACCTGCTACACATAAATCCCCACCCCTTGTGTTTGGTATCTTCATCCCCATGATTAAGCGTTAAAGGGTGGAGCTAAATGTGTTGGGGCGTGGCTTTGCTGGAGCCCAGGCTGCCATACACTATCACAAGCAGACTTGTATCAATGTACAGTTACAGTGAAAACTATTTTCGCACAGATTAATGTTTGGAGCCTGAACGAGCTCCCTCCCCAGCCAGCACCCACAGCAGCGGATCCAGGACTGGCACCTCCTTCCTAAGCCCGAGCGGCTCACACATGAGGTTTCTTTGGGTCACATATTTATTATCGGTGTTTATATAACACCAACAATTTACATATCTCTATTACATATATATTGTACATTCATATCAGTCTCTGCTCTCAAGGAACCTACAATCTAAGGTCCCTAATTCACATTTATACATACACATACAGTATTGGGGCCAATTTAGACAGGAGACAAACAATCTATCAACATGTCTTTGGAGTGTGGGAAGAAACCCATGCAAGCACAGGAAGAACATGGAAACTCCATGCAAGTAGTGTCATGGTTGGGATTCATGTTCATCAGCACACCAATGATTCCTCAGAAGGGTTCAAAGCTTTATTCACATGGTCACACTGTACACATAAAGCAAATTTTGAGAGCCACACCGGGCCCCTTTGTCAGGCAAGTGAAGGGGCCCTGTGTGGCTCCAAAATGTTGCCGTATGTGTACAGTTTGACCATGTGAAAAAATCTTTGGACCCTTCTGAGGAATCCTTGCTGTGCTGATGAACATTTCTCAATTTAGATTGTCCGGGGTTTGCAGCCAGTGGTCATTACAGCACCCAGCATTATTATAGCCATTCTCATAAATATGTGCATGGGGAATATTGCGTTTGGTACCAAACTATACTGTCCTTGACAATCAGGACTCATTCACACTTGTGCCATCCTTTGCCACCCCTCTGAAATCAATCCTCTGCAAATGGACCGTGGTGGATCACTTTTAGAGGGTGATCTGCGGGTTGTTGGAAGGCGATATGTCACCTCCTTACTACCTGTTTTAACCCTGAAAAGCCTGAAACATAGCACATTACATGCAGTTACGGGGTATTTGGCACGCAGTTCCATTTACTTAAATGGACTGTACCACCACCGAACATGGCATGGGATTTAATTTGTTCGGCACATGTACAAGCCTTAAGCCCCATACACACGTACCGATCGTCGGCCGAACAATCGGCCGTCTTTTGTCCAGGGCTGTCCTGTCCGCTGAAAAGTGCAAAAGACTGCACACGAATTTTGTCGGCCAACAACAGCCGACTGCAGAAGTGATGTCATGTGATGGTTAACTTTCTGTGTCTTTTTTCTTCTCTGAGCATGCCCAGTCTTGCAAATCTGCTGATTGTCCGCCGAAATATGTACTGACTGACGCACAATCGGCCGTTTTGTTGTCGGCGTACAAAAATTTTAATGCCTGCAGGACAGATTCTGTTCGGCCGAAAATGCGCTGTCGGCTGTCGGAAGCTTCATACTAACAAGCTGACAATTGGCCGATCGTTCGGCGGCCGAATATTTGCGGCCGACAATCGGTACGTGTGTACGGGGCTTTTCTCTATGATTAATTTCTGATTGAAAACAGGTCAGGGAACTAGGAATACAAATCTGCAGATTCCTACTTCATTACCGGCAAGGGACATTTTACATTGGACATTTGGACAACATAAAATAATGTTGCGGTTACATAGGCCATAAAGCAAAAATCTGATTAAATAAATATATGAACCACTTAAAGGGTAATTCAATAAGACTGGAAATTTTAGAGTGTGATTTTAATAAGAGAGAGATATTCTTGCTGACCCAGGAAACCTGTCCATGGGGAAACGTTAAAATATATTGGAGGGATTATCTCTTTCACTGTTTTTTTGGAAATGCCTGAAAATCCAGCATCAAGTATTGGCAGTCCTCCAAAGGCAAAGGTAAGCATAAGTCTGGCATGGCCAAGCAGAGGGAAGTGTACATTGGTCTCATTATCCTGCTTTGTCATAACCTCTATGTGGACTGAAAAGGATATTGTGGATGATGATTGGAACGATTAACAGGCAAAGAACATGCAGGAGAAATGTTTGTGTTTGTAGAGGTAAATTTGATACGAAACTTAAATGAATGACATTGAGCTTGCCAATGCACTGTGCATTCTAAACAATTTACATTTTTTTAAATAAAATGCAGTACTTATTTCGCCTTTCTTTTGTCTTTAGTTGTATCGTAATACTGCTGGTCTCCTATAGCTTCCTCCTGTCTATATGCACTCTTAGGATATGTTTCCTGATGGCAGAGATGTATAGTAACTAAGTAGAACTACTTCACTACTGTACTTAAGTACCGAAAGGTGGTATCTGCACTTTCCTAGAGTAGAATTTTTTTCTCCTACTTCCACTTTTACTTCACTACATTTTTTCGATGATTTCAATACTTCTACTCCAATATTTTTTTTTTGTGCTGCATAGTTACTCGTTACTATTATAAAAATTACCACTGCCAGAACAGTAGATGGCAGGTTTCATGAAGCTCAAAACATGTGTATTATCAGCGCATACGAAAATAAAGGCTACTGTATGTATAAATAAAAGCTGCATTTGAAATAATAAAAAACAATATGATGTTCAAACTTTTGACTTCTTTCTTTAATAACTACATAACACAGTACTTGTACTTTTGCTTTCAGTACTTGAGTAGCAATTTTTTAAAAAAACTACTTGCAATACTTAAGTACAAAAAATGTTGAATACTTTAGTACTTCTACTCAAGTCACTTTTTGATCGATGCACTTCCACTTCTACTCAAGTCACTTTTTGATCGAGCACTTGTACTTTTACTCAAGTATGGGTTTCGAGTACTTTATACAACTCTGCCTGATGGTGACAACAGTGGACCATACCTACATAACGGGGTAGATTTAGGAAAGATAAATAGGCTGTTCATTTTGCAGGGAATTTTTCCTTTAGCTTAGGTAATGTGGTGAAGATGCACTTTGTAAAGTATACCCAATGACAAGGAGAATAAAAAACAATATTTTTGCATGCACATGATTGAATGATGGAAGTTTGTAGGGCTTCATCCAATTTATTAAGCTAAGGATAAATTCCCTTGCAAAGTGCAAATTCTCTTGCAAAGTGAACAGCCTACTTGCCTTTAGTAATCAACACCAATGCATTTTGAAATGGTCATGTCATCTACATAGAAGTCATGTGTGACCAAGTAACAACATAGAAGCACATCTGGGACAAAAGGAAAGACTGTTGTCCCCCTACCACAGGAAGTGTTTTAACAAGGAATTTGATGGCAGGATAACCAGGTAATACTTTAATAAAATGCAAATACTAAAAATTATTTTTGTAAATGACTTCAAGCGATATTAAAGTCTTTTTTTTTTTTTTTAATAACAAGCATGTTATACTTATCTGCTCCGTGCAATAGGTTTGCACAGAGCAGCCTGGATCATCCTTTTCTCGGGTCCCACGCCAATGCTCCAGGCTCCTCCCTCCTGCTGGGTGCCCTCACAGCAAGCAGCTTCCTAACCGCAGCTCTGTGTGTCCATTCACTCATGGAGTCATTGCCCGGCCCTGCCCCCTCCATCTCCTGATTGGCTCACTGGCTATGAATGACATTGCCTCCCGCTGCTGCCAAAAGCCAATCAAGAGTGCAAGTCCCCGGAGAGGCAAGGCTCTCGTCGACATCACTGGATCGAGAAGGGGCTGCAGCACACAGAATGCATAGAATGCATGAAGGTAAAAAAAACCTTGCGCCTTTACAACCACTTTAAAGCGGAGTTCCACCTATTTTTGTAACCCGCAAGCATTCCAATGTCCACCCGCAATCCTATTGTAAATGGCCATTTTTTTTTTTTTAAATATCCGTTTTTCATTTAGCAGCATTCTTGCAGCACTTCCGGCTCCGGCCACCTAGGCGAATACGTCACAAGGCGAGATTCCCATGGACTCCTGGGATATCAGCATCCCCCTTTCCCAGGAGTCCATGAGAATCGCCTAATACTGTAATCAGCATTACGCAGTGACATTACTGCACAGGTGTAAGATCAGGAGGTGCATGCTGGGTAGCCAGCTGCACCAAAATCCTGCAAAATAAAGACTAGCGGCTTCAGGTGCCCATAACCAGCAATGAACCCTGCCTGCTTTCGAGATCAGGTTAGATTTAAACGATTTAAAACAAACAAGAAGGAAAACATTATTGACTGTATTGAAATGTTAAAGTAGAAGTAGGAACAATGATGGGGAGCTTTAAAAAAATATATATATTTGGGGACTGGAACTCTGCTTTACCACTTCAGCTCCAGAAGGTTTACCCCCCCTCATGACCAGGCCATTTTTTGCAATATGGCACTTCGATAATTAAACTGACAATTGTGCGGTCATGCGACACTGTACCCAAAAAAAATATATGTTCTTTTTTTCCCACAAATAGAGATTTCTTTTGGTATTTGATCCCCCTCCCGTACTACCAAATATAAATAATTAAACAAACATAACCTGAGTGCAAATAATTCACTGGCTGCAGGCATCTACCTGTGTTCCCATTATTTTATGTACTTATTTATAAAGTGGATTGCTGTGGAAACAGGTTTTTTTTTTTTTTGATTACTTTACATCAGAGGCAATGGTATTAGCATAATGATGTATTCTATACACTAGTATGTTAATAAAGAAAGAATGCCCTTCAAAATTTGCTTGTGAGTGATCAATCAAAGTTCTCCTAAAAGAAAGTTCTTTTTCTTTCTTTTTTGTTTAAAGCTGCTCATCAACCCTGGACATCATTTAGCTCATAAATCCCTATCTACTCAATGATTTGGCATCGCTGCTCTGCATTGTTCAGAGCAGGCTTCTGCATTTTCACATATCATTTTAGCTAACTGTGCATTTTAGCAGGTAATGATATACTGATTTGATGTATTGATATAGATGTATTTTTCTTAGTATGGATTATACTATTAAAAGAGTTAATTGCATATTGAATGTGATGTTTTGAAGGTTTATTTCTAAATTATACAAAATTATATTATGATGAAAAAAGTGTGAAATACAGTTTTAAACGTAAAGGTGTTCATGCCCTTCAAGCATTATAATACAAAGCAAAGACAGTTAAAAAAAGAAAATAATTACTCTATACCAGTGTTTCTCAACCTTTTTTTCAATCAGGGCACCCTTTAAAACTATACACAATCTTGAGGCACACCATTCTAAAATGTAAAAAACAAAACTAATTGCAAGCACACCTTAGCACACTGGTACTGACTAGTATCCCAACGTTTCTCTTCTCCCTCATTTTCTCTACCTTACTCAGCTAATGTTGCCCTAGTGCTGATGGAGAGGGGCAAACAAGGATGCAGTGCAGGCACCCGACATCCTCCTTGTCAACCGATGATATCATTGGTTGTTAGCAGGGCCGGACTGGCGTACCGGGATACCGGGAAATTTCCTGATGGGCCGCCGGCCCTGGGGCCACTTTAAGATAGGGCCGCTTTAAAGATGGGGCCGCTGATTACCGCTGCAGCTCCGGCCCCCGCTGCGCTCCAGGGACAGATATCTTCTTTTCTACGCCAGCCGCTGTGAGCGGCGGCATGACGTCACATCTGGTGGGCGGGCGGGCGGCGGCGGCTGCGCGGCGGTGTATAGATCATCTCCTGCATGACAACGGCGCCGATCCCTCCACATGGCAGGCGCCGCCAGCAGCATCAGGGAGCGAGTGGAGTGGAGCAGAACCTGAGCTGCACGTGTATAGACTGGCCGGGGGGGGGACCACGCATTCGCAGAGAACGCCGCAGCAGAAGTTAACCGAGTTTATAAATGGACTGTTCCCTGTCTATTCATTTAATCTGGTACAGGAGGGGTAATTCGCTGGGTCACGGACGAGCTCCGCTGATTAGCTCTCTGGGGAAAACATGGAGAATTTCTGCAATCAAAGCGAGAGCTAAAGACTGTATACAAATGTTATGACATCAGCAAACGCACATAAAGTAAGGCTAACTTCAACTGACAGACCATAATACTTTGTTTTATCATTAAAATGTATATGTCCTCAAAATTGTGTTGTCATTGTACCTGTCTATTTCATTGGTGAAGCAGCACAGCAGTCCTAGCTTATCTTACAGCACAGGGGTCCTGGGTCCAAATTTCAGAAAGAACCCGGAAAACTGCAGTTACATGGAATGTATACATTCTTCCATACTTTTACCCGAAATCTGGTAAATGAATTATCTTTCATCTTGAATTATGGCGGATGGCTTTAGAACTGTATTGGGGTGGGGGGGGGGGGAGGGATAGGGGATGGGGTTAATGTGGATTATTTAATGTATATATAAACCCAATCACTAAAAGCTCATATAAGCTTTAACATGTTAATGTAATTTAAAAAGTCTTCTTCAATATTTTTCTTGCAAATCCTGTTTTATTACGGGTAATACAATAATACATTTTCACATATAAAATATAGGCTGGGGAGCAAATACAAGAGGTGAGCCATGGTGTCTCGATGGAGAAAGAAAGCAAAACAAGCGAGGCATGAGGTCATGGCGATATCCCCTGCATGGATTCCTGTTAGACTTTAATAGTATTATTATAGAAGGGGGGAGAAAGAATAGCTAGAGAAAAAGGGGGGGGGGGGGGCGAGAGAATAGGAGAATGAGAGGAGAGGGGGGGGGGGGGAGAGTAAAAAAAAAAAAAAAGTAGGGGGAGGGGGGAATCAGCATTGAATTAGGGGGAGGGGGCCGGGGGGAACAGCATTGTATTAGATGATTGCTCCACGTTTACAACTTTTTTTTTTTTTTTTTTTTGCTCTTTATATATGTCATTTGGGTGCTTTTATATCCGTCTTATCTCTAAATAATGTACTCATTAAATGTGCTTTAAAATGTATGATTTTACCTTTTATGAACAAGAAAATGAGGTTGTGCTGGTATGACGACGCAATGCTATGGGCCTGGTATGTAATTTTTTTTCCAGGGCTGGTTTTCATACCCAGTCCGGCCCTGGTTGTTAGGATGCAGGTGGCTAGAGGGTTGTAATGGTGCACAAAAAAACTGTGGCTTTGTGTAACTAAAAGGCAGGTTTCATCCACCTGTTGGCTTGTGTAAAATTTTTGGGCAATTTTTAGGCATTTTGCCAAGGCACCCCTAAAGATACGTGAAGGCAACCCAGGTTGCCTGGGCACCCTGGTTAAAAAAAAGCTGCTCTCTACTATAGTGCATAACATCAACTTTGACCTTTATTAGCCACTTCCAGACCGCCCACCGCATATTTACTGCGGCAGGCTGGCCCTCCTGCATGAAACAACGTAGGGCTATGTCGGTCGCGTGCCTGCAGCTAGGGGCGGCTGCTCCCGCCCCCGCTCAGCAGCGAGGACTCCGATGCACAGGGCAGATGGCTCCGATTGCTGCCTGACACCAATATGCCTGACCCGCTGAGAGAGATAAATGGTCAGCTGTTGTAAACACAGCTGACCGTTCTTCTCTCTGGAATGATCACAGAGCTCATGTGATCCTTCTATATGGGATCACAGGTCTCTGTGATAATTTCACAAGCCACGCCCCCCCCCACGCACCTAGGTACACATTTAACCCCTTGATCACCCACAGTGTTAACCCCTTCCCTGCCAGTGTCATTATTACAGTAACAGTGCATATTTTTAGCACTGAATACTGTAGTGATGTCACTGGTCCCCCCAAAATTGTCAAAAATATCAGTTAGGGGTCCGACCTGTCCGCTGAAATGTCGCAGTCCTGCTAAAAATCGCAGATCACCGCCATTATTAGTAAAAAAAAAAAATTCAATAAAAATGACATAAATCTTTCCCGTAGTTAGTAGACGTGATAACTTTTGCGCAAACCAATCAAAATACACTTATTGCCATTTTGTTTACTAAAAATATGTAGCAGAAAACAAATTGGCCTAAAATGTTAAAAAAATTCTGATTTTATATATAGTAGAACGTGAAAATATTGTTTTTTTTTATCAGAATTGTCGCTCTTTTTTTGATTATAGCACAAAAAATAAAAATCGCATAGGTGATCAAATACCACCAAAAGAAAGCTCTATTTGTGGGAAAAAAAGCACATCAATTTTATTTGGGTACATCGTCGCACGACCACGCAATTATCCGTTAAAGTAACACAGTGCCGAATCGCAAAATATGGCCTGATCATTAAGGGGGAAAATCTTCCAGTCCAGAAGTAGTTGGGATGGGATTTAGTTACCATTTAAACAATGACTGTATACGTAATAGGACTCATGTTGCCTGCGTGTTTCATTTTAACTACACATACAGTATTTATCTTGGCTCTGGCATCACTACTCTGCCTCCACTCTGGGTTCCTTCACACTGTCCATCCATAATTGAGAACTACTGTAGAACTCAAACTTGAAATTTACAAAGCATTCTTATCAGCTACCACACAAAAAAATTCAACAGTCTGAACGACAATGCCTATCGACATGATCATAAAAATCTCAACGTCTATTTTAAAGGGAACTATTAAAAAATAGACATTAAAATTATATATAAAAACAGGAACTGCAATATAATTAGCAGCTTTCATCAACAAATATTTACCTATTTACTTAAAGTGTATTTTTTTAGAGGGAAAAAACTCCCCACTTATTCTCCTACCCATCCCATCCCATCCCATCCCTAAATACTTACCTGACTCCTGTCACCGTTCCAGCACTGTCTCGGCGCCTTTCATTTCCTGGTCTCACAAGAGAGAAGTTAAAGCGGAGTTCCACCCTAAAATTATACTTACCTCCATCTTCTCGCTCCGGGTCACCTGAAAAACAAATGGATGATCGCAATTTTTTTTTTACTTACCTGGTTTAGCAGAAAATATACTTACCTTACTTCCTCTTCCTCCCCTCGGCGGCCACGGCGATTCGTCACTTCCTGGCTTGCAATGATTCCTGGGAGCTGAACGTCATCGCTCCCAGGAATCAATGCGCCTGCACTGGCCCCGGTGTCAGTTCCGGTGCGGGTGACGTCATACCTTGCTAAACAGCTTCTGGGCATGCCCAGAAGCTGTGCAGGGATGACGCTGCGGCACCGGAAGTGATGGCGGGGCCGGTGCAGTGCATCGTGGGACCGAAGAAGACGGGAGAGGACACAGAAGAGGATCGCGCTGGCTTCAAGCTGCCCACACCTGAGATGGCAGTGCTCGACAATACATTTTCAAGGTATTTCTTCTTGCAGGTAAGTGCGACCCGGGACAGATCAGAGGCTAGCCATTGTGGAATGCACTAGCCCTGACTGTCCCGGGGGTATTTTTATTAAAAAAATTTCCCAGGGTGGAACTCCACTTTAACTCCTTCTTCACCTTGTAACTGCTGATTAATAATTACCTTTATAATGCTGCAAGAGTGTACCAGGACACTGTGTGTACTCAGAACTGTAAAATTAGATGTAGCGCCTTCCTAGGTAGGTGCTAGAGAGAGAGTATCGTTTTTGGATCTTTCTGCTTACCAGAGAGGTTGCCAGGTAAATATATGTTGCTCTCTGCCTTCCAGAGAGCAGGATCCATTAGTGAGTTCTTCTCATGGTGCTCAGGTGCAGCTCAGCTTGTCTGAAATGTTTCACACTGGTCCAATAGGGAGGCAAATTGGACGGAGGGAGGAAACCTGACAAGTGGGTTCACAGGCATGTGTTACAGCCCTGGTAATTGGCAGAGGAAAGTGCCTCGGGAGACACTGGAAAGGATCTGATTTTGCTAAATGAGTGCAGATCTGTGTCATTGGGCCTGTCCTGGGAGGGCCATCCCTTCTGCTAGAAGAGACGGTGGATGGGTGTCAGTCAAGGGGATGCTAGAGAGTGTCCTGAAGATAATGTAGTTGTATCAAGTCTGCTGCTAGAGAGAGCAAGAGGACTTAATTCTTCCATACAAGTGGCAGTATGGACAAAACAATGTGTCTGCTTCCACAAAAAACCTGGTGAGGCCAAGTGAGAGTTGTTCTTATTTACTGTGAATAGTTCAGTTGGAGTATCCCACTATTCCCTTCTCCCATCCAAGTTCCACAATAAATATAAAACCAAATCCCCTGGATTGTTTATTGAGTAACGGGCAACTGGGAGTAAGGAGGGATGTGTTAAAAATCCCCTAGTGACTGTCTGCAGGTAATCAGAGGAAGACCCAAGAAGTCATCACACAGCAAGCCCTACGGGGACATTGCTACAGAGAGATCATAGCCTGGGAGCTCATTGGTATAATTACTAGGGATGATCGAACTTTTGAAAAGTTTGGTTCGGCCAGAACATCCGAACTACCCAAAAGTTCGGCCCGGATTTCAGAACCCCATTGAAATCAATGGACCCGAACTTCGGTAATCAAAAAACACCATTTTAAAGCCCTAAAACCCAATAAATGCCCCTAAAAAGTGCCTAGGGTTCTGGGTCATGCCCCAGGGACTATTAATCACACAAAAAAAGTTCTTAAAAATTGTCATTTTTGAAAAAAAAGCCAATTATTGAAAACATTAAAAAAAAAATTAAAAACAATTTCTTTGGATTTAGTATTTGGGGGGGGGGGGGGGTCTAAAAAGTGTACCTGTGAAGTTTCAGCTCTGTAGCATGTCCAGAACCATAAAAAAAGATCATTTTTCAGTAGAGCGGGATGGTGGAACCCCACTTTTACACTTATATGATTTTTTGGGGGGGGTTCTGGACATGCTACAGAGCTGAAACTTCACTGGTACACCTTTTAGACCCCCCAGACACAAAATCACACAATAAAAGTTCTTAAAAATTGTCATTTTTGATAGATTTTTGATAGAGAGACAATTATTGGAAAAAAAAAAATTCTTTGGATTTAGTATCTGGGGGGTCTAAAACGTGTACCTGTGAAGTTTCAGCTCTGTAGCATGTCCAGAACCATAAAAAAAAAAGATTGTTTGTATTAATGCAATTATAGATCTGGAATATGGCTTCTCGCTTTTCACACCTTGCCGGTTTAATAGCAGGCGTTTTTTTTGTGTGCATTTTTTTGGGTTTTTTGGAGTCAGGAAAAACATCTGAACTTGTGTATAGTGGTACTGTATACACAAGTTCAGATGTTTTGCCTGCCTCCAAAAACCCCCCAAAAATGCCTGCAACAACACACCTGGGCATTTTTTTTTTGGCGCTAGCGTTTTTTTGGGTTCTTTGGAGGCAGGCAAAACATCTGAACTTGTGTATAGTGGTATATATACCACTATACACAAGTTCAGATGTTTTTCCTGCCTCAAAAGAACCCAAAAAAATGCCCAAAAAAAAACGCCTGCTATTAAACCGGCAAGGTGTGAAAAGCGAGAAGCCAACCTCCTGTGCTGAAAATGTTCTAATACAAACGATCTTTTTTTATGGTTCTGGACATGCTACAGAGCTGAAACTTCACAGGTACACTTTTTAGACCCCCCAGATACTAAATTTTTTTCTTAATTTTTTCAATAATTGGCTCTCTATCAAAAATCTATCAAAAATTACAATTTCTAAGAACTTTTTTTTGTGTGATTTTGTGTCTGGGGGGTCTAAAAAGTGTACCTGTGAAGTTTCAGCTCTGTAGAATGTCCAGAACCATAAAAAAAAAATGATCATATAGGTGTAAAAGTATGGTCCCACCATCCCTGCTCTACTGAAAAATTATCTTTTTTTCTGGTTCTGGACATGCTACAGAGCTGAAACTTCACAGGTACACTATACACAAGTTCAGATGTTTTGCCCGCCTCCAAAAACCCCCCAAAAAATGCCTGCAACAACACACCTGGGCGTTTTTTGTTTTTGACGCTAGCGTTTTTTGGGCATTTTTTTGGGTTCTTTGGAGGCAGGCAAAACATCTGAACTTGTGTATAGTGGTGTATATACACACATACTTATATGTATATACACACCTAGACATATATAGGTGTGATAGGAGCAGAAATATATTGGTGTTAATTATTTCATTAGCGCAAGTAGTTTTTTCTGCTCCTTTCACACCTATATATGTGCAGGTGTATATATATATATATATATATATATATATATATACAGACATGTGTGTGTATATATACCCCCTATACACATGTTCAGATGTCATGTCTGACTCCAAACATGTGCTCAAAAAAGCACTAGCAACGCCTGTAGCCAAAAATGCTGGCGGCGGCGAAGCCATATTACGGAAACGAAAGTGACTTGAGAGAAACTAGCTTTTCTCTATAGCGGTCACCCTGCTATGGAAGGGTTCGGTCACCCTGCCATAGCTGTCACTGTCAGTTCACCCTACACTACATTACGGTCACCCTGGTATAGAAGGGTTTGGTCAGTCGGTCACCCTGCCATAGCAGTCAGTTCACCCTACACTACATTACGGTCACCCTGACACTTCATACTTTCCTACAGAAACTACATTTTTGAAGCTAACTAAAGTGTAAAGGAGCACTCTAACTACACTAGATATCCCTTTCCTCACACTAATAAATGCTAAATGACACTTTTAAAGTAAAATTAGCTTCCACTCTCTTCCATGTCCAGTATAACAATGCTAGGAATTTGGCGGGGGCTATCTTATATACTGGGGGGCGTATTCACTAATGATTGGTCTAGGGACCCCCTAGTCACTCCAATCACATTCCTAGCATTCTCCTGCCCCCTCAATTGGCTTTTGTTAATGGTTCTGGTCCAATCACGGGCTTTTAAAGCCCATTTCCTGAACCATTGCATTTTGGTCGGTTCTGGTTGCCGAATTCCGAACTTTTTGGGCAAAAAGTTCTAAATTCGGCCGAACCTCGAACACCCAATGTTCGGGCCGAACCGATGGTCGACCCGAACCGTTCGATCATCCCTAATAATTACTAAACCACACCTTGAGTAACAAGGTGCTCTAAAACGTTCCTGATTCTCATTTAAAAAATTGGTTCACTGTACAATGAAAGTATATGTTCAACCAAAAAATATTCCTTAGTTTTGGATAGCATGGATAAGAATTAGAACTCCCATCTGTTTTTTACTGCTTATAATACATCAAAACACACACCGTAACTACTGTACCTCATATAACCTGTCTTCAAGGGTGAGTGTTTGGCTAAATGGTAACTTTGTGCCAATCCAAACATAGATATAAAGCCAGCACCATGAATTTCTAAGATGACTGCTTAGTGAAGCTCTAAATCTGTAGAATTACCAAAGCTTCAAAGATACGCACACCCTTTTTTTAGGGTGACAAGACGGAGAAGTCTCGGTCTTGTCACCTTGAAAAAGAAGGTCTGCATTGGTGTTTCTAATCATATAGAACTTTACTGAACAGTTATCTTGGAAATCCAGTTGGAGTTCTGGCTTTTTTATGTGTTTGCTTTTTACTGATATCTTAAGCTCTATCAGACAGATTTACCCTTACTTCCTGTGCTGCTGACATTTTACTCGACAAGAAACAAGGGCAAATCTCCAACAGCAACACAGACAGAAATGAAAACAATTTTCTTTAGTATAGGTGGGAAAGGATAAACCTCCTTTTTGGTTTGTATTTCTGTTTGTGTGTTTATTGCAGACTTACCCTCAATTCTTGTCAGTAAAATGTTATCGGTAAGACAGAAAATGAGAGAAAATCTCTCAAATGGAGACCCAGGTTACAGTAAAAACTAGTGTAATAAAATTTTAAAGTTATTGCACAGATAAACCCAAATTAGAAGGCCACTGGCAAAAACAATATGGAAAAGATTGTAAACAGCATATACAAAACAGAGAATTGCCATGCTTAAATGACAAAAAAATATTACAGTCCCTATAGAAGTGGACCATATAGTCCAATCATGAAACACATTGATAGTGAATATCGTATAGATAGGTGAAACACCCAGGTGTGCCTCCACCATGCCTTTGATGATGTGATCTTTCACGAAATGCGTTGGGTGGAATCCATGCTTGAAAAATTGGGGGAGGGGGGAGTAAAAAAAGTACAAAAGGCAATCAGCATAAACTGTAACATATGGTACCTTTTTTACTCCCCCCTCCCCCAATTTTTCTTCATGATCAGGGATGGAGGCACACAGCCCTAGTTTGGCTATGCCTCATATAAAGTCCCAAAACTTCTTTCTGTTCATAACAGTACCACACCTGCCGATCCCATGAGGCTGTCGGCTTGAATCCCAGGACAGAATTAAATTGCATATATGCTCTTTTTTAACTGACTCTATGTAAGTAATTGTAATCTTTTATCTTTAAAAAAATGTATATGGTTTCACACTATGGGAGTTTCTTTGATTCGTCTTACATGCATGATTTGCTGGTGTAATACTCAAAAAATTACCAGCGCTATGGATGTATAGTTATACTAGTTAGGCATAAGTTGCCACCAACCTACCCCTGGAAAACCAGGGGTCTAAAGAAGTAAATAAAGGGTGTTGTTGGTATATGGCGCTGCTTTATTTAGACCAAATAAAAACGTGCTATGTTCATATAAATACTTGGGCCATTTAAAACCACTGGAAATTAATCCAAATCATACACTTATGCTCAATATGTATACAGGTATGGCATACAAATATAGTGAAATGAAAGTGTACCGTGTTGTTTAGGGTTAAAGTAAACGTGCAAATAATCTAAAAATTAATTGCTGAATACATAGTGCAAATAAATTACTGTACCAGTGTATTAAATAAGCTTTATTATTGAAAGAAAATTGATTAGTGCAATAAGAACTTATAGAAGTGAAGATTTTTAGGTGCTGTGAAACCTCTGTATGGAGGCTCTGGGGGTGCAGATACTATTCAGAGGAATTGTGGATAAAATATAAATTATAAATAAATATACCCCAGGAGGGGGCCTAAAAGTGGTAAAATGGTGATATGGGGCTGCCAGTGCTCTAGCCCAATGTGAATGCCAGTTATGATCATCAAATAATGCCAGTTATAATGGGGGTATAGATAGTGCTTATACCCGTACCCCAAACAGGTACTGCACTCACCCTGGTAATTCCCCCTTGGAGGTAGGGGTGCTGGCTGTAATTGATTATGGGTCCTGGGCTGCCCTGTGTGTTGGTGGAATCGGCTGTGTAATCTTCCCTGGTGGTCCGTGGGGTCTGGTGGACTCTGGTGGGCTCAGATAGAAAACAGGGGATCCCCCATAGGGTAGTATGTACAGCACAAAAACAAAGAAAATATCAGTACACTCACAGGATTGAATGCCAGCTTCAGTGGGGATCGTAAGTATCCCAGGGATTGCATTAATCAATTTTCTTTCAATAATAAAGCTTATTTAATACACTGGTACAGTCATTTATTTGCACTATGTATTCAGCACTTTATTTTTAGATTATTTGCACGTTTACTTTAACCCTAAACAACACGGTGCACTTTCATTTCACTATATTTGTATGCCATACCTGTATACATATTGAACATAAGTGTATGATTTGGATTAATTTCCAGTGGTTTTAAATAGCACAAGTATTTATATGAACATAGTACGTTTTTATTTGGTCTAAATAAGGCAGCGCCATATACCAACAACACCCATGATTTGCGATTGGTGAACCATTGGTTATTCCCTATGTGAGTGTTCCTATTTCACACCAAAGAAAAGCCACAGAGGTCTCCCGCTTCGCTGCAAAGAAAAGAGGATTGATGACTCCTGTCTTAAGGATATTCTGTCATACTGCGCTCATGACTCTTATAATTTAGAGTCCATTTCCTCTGGTAAGTGGCCATCTGATATTATATGGTGGAGGGGCACCTGGGTGGTTCACCTTTTTGTATGATATTCACTATCAACATGTTTTATGATTGGACTATATCACTTCTATATGGGCTGTAATATTTATGCAACCTTGTTTCCTTGTCATTTTAGCACAGCAATTCTCTGTTTTGTAAAAACAGTAAAAACTAAACAGGAATTCTATTTCTTCCCCTTTCTACCTCCAGAATTCTTAACTTTGAAAAAAAGTTTTTGGCTTGGCATGTACTTTAACCACTTAAGCCCCGGAAGATTTTACCCCCTTCCTGACCAGGGGGTATTTTGAGATTCGGCACTGCGTGCGGTCGTGCGACGCTGTATCCAAACAAATTTGGCGTCCTTTTTTTCCCACAAACAGAGCTTTCTTTTGGTGGTATTTGATCACCTGTGCGATTTTTTGATCACGCGCTATAAACAAAAAAAGAGCGTAAATTTTGCAAAAATAGCAATATTGAAATCCCCCCCCAAAAAAATGTAAAAATCAAAATTTTTTAACATTTTCGGCCAATTTGTTTTATGCTACCTATGTTTGGTAAAAAAAATCGCAAAAAGCGTATTTTGATTGGTTTGCGCAAAAATTATCGCGTTTACTAACAAAGGGAAAGATTTTTGTCATTTTTGTTGTTTTTTTTTTAACGCGTAATGGCGGCGATCTGCGATTTTTTTGCGGCACTGCGACATTGCGGCGGACAGATCGGACCCTTGACTGACATTTTTGACACTTTTGGGGTTACCAGTGACATTTCTACAGTAATCAGTGCTATACATATGCACTGTTACTGTAAAAATACACTGGCAGTGAAGGGGGTTAACTTTTTTTGAAAGGGAGGGGCTATGTGTGTCCCTAGAGGCGTGCTTTCTACTGTGATTGGCTGTGGCTTCAGATGTATGAGGAGTGATCAACGGTTCTACATAGTAGAACCGTATGATCATCCTTCATACACAGGGGAGAATGACAGGCAGCTTGTTTACACAAGCTGCCTGACTTTCTCCCTCTCCCCCGCCGATCGCAGAGTGACCGGCGGACATCGGGTCCGCCGGTCACGCGCGTGGGGGGGTCCGTGACCACGCGGGAGCGGGAGCGTGCCTCCGGGGGCGCGCGCTCGCTCCCTAGACCCTCACAAGCTAGTGACGTAGCCCTACGTCACTTTGCCTGTGAGGGGCTGACTGCCGACGTAGATCGGCGTTAGGCAGTCGGCAAGTGGTTAAGGCCTGGTTCACACCTATGCAGGTTGCAGTTTGCATATTCCAGGTGCATTTTGCATTTTTCAATACACGTTTTTGATCCATTAAAAGTTTATTAACACAAAAACCAGAAAAAAGCCCCTGGCCATTTCCATAAAATGCACAGATGTGAACGTGACCCATAGGAAACCATGGTAAATGGCCTGTAGTGTGTTTCTGCAAAACTGAAAATGCACTAAAAAATGCATAGGTGTGAACCAGGCCTAATTCTTAGCATGTTCCTATTTGTCATTTGGGGGAGATTTACTAAAACTGGTGTACTCAGAATCTGCTGCAGCTGT
The DNA here is from genome assembly GCF_965119305.1 of Pelophylax lessonae. Classification (NCBI taxonomy): domain Eukaryota; kingdom Metazoa; phylum Chordata; class Amphibia; order Anura; family Ranidae; genus Pelophylax; species Pelophylax lessonae. The sequence continues at coordinate 596,496,186 of NC_138770.1, read as the reverse complement.
CCATGGTAGACAATCATCTTCTAACCTCAGCTTGTTTAATTAGGCTTTGACAATAAAACCTGGAAGCTGATTGGTTTCTTTGCAGAGCTGCACCAGATTTTGCACTCTCCAGCTTTTTTCTAAATAAACCCCATCGGGTTCCAGTTCACCTAACAAGCTAAAGTGAAGCGTCACTTAGAAAAGTTTCACTGATCCTCTCCCTCCCCCCTCTCTGCCTTTATTGGAAACTTTTTTTTTCAAGCAGGGGGGGTACATATTTCTTTTTTGTATACAAATTTTTATGAAATAAATCCAGAAAAGTTCATAATGAAAGGTTACAGCAGACATCCTTTGCATACAAAGGGCGTATAGAGCATGCAAACCATCAGTATACATCTGCCACATTACAAGGGGAAACAATCTAAAAATTATTCACAGTGCAAACATATAAAAATTTAGAAACAGTCATCATCATAGTCATCCATGAAACCAATAAAAATAAAGATACAGGAGTATCCCATATGGCAAAAGGTGTTGTGCAGTAAGCAAGATAGCTGGAATCATTAAGTTAGAAGGCTAACAGTACAAAAACCAGGGGACCCATTTGGCATCAAATCAGGATTTAGAATCTTGTATGAAATAAAATATTTTCACCATTAACATAATTGCATCCGATCTAACAATGATCTGTACAAGGGGGATATCTGAAGACTTCCAGTGGTAAGGAATTACCATAAGCATTGCAACACAGAGAGTGTGAATCAATTCTTCCATTGGTTTAGAAAGGTCAGAAATGTGTGAGAGAGAGAGTACCTATTTCTGACAGGTACCCGCTCCCACTTCCTCTCTTCTTGCCTAGGTAAGAATAAGAAATTTAGCCCTCCCCTTCCCACCCACAACCTCCTGAGACAAGTCACACTTCCCAGGAGACAGTATTTGCAGCTGCTGGCATTTAAGTTTTTTTTTTTTTTTCTTTTTTAAGAACAAAATTACTCTTTAAAAGAGAAGTATTAGTTTTTTTTTTTTTTTTTTGGAGAATCATACTTACCTAAGTATTCATACTTACCTAAGTATTTGGAGTGGCATCAGGGCTGTAGATAAGGGGGAGGGGGGTTAGGGGGGTTGAACTCCCCCCCCCCACCCCCCAGAGCATCAGTGTACAATATACATTGAAAAAATATATATATTTTTTTTCTTTTTCGGTGTGTATTGTTCACTGATGCTCTTCAACCCCCCTAGCCCCCTAGTGCATTGCTATTTTAATACTGCTGCCTGCTGTTACTCCACCTGACCACCTGGAGCATCGCCTGGGCTGTAGGCTTGGCTTGGGATGAGGGAGACTCTGGCTGACAGTGTTCTCCTCTGTGTGCTCCACCTCCACATCTCCTCTCTAGTCCAGACTGAGACTCCAGAGACATGTCTTGATTTGTCCAGCCAGTTACAAAAGCTTCCAGGAGGACAGCAGCACTGAGAGCAGAGCGGGAGGGAGCGGCAGCACCTATCCTGCCCACTGACACATATGATCTGCTCCTCCTCTCTTCGAGCTGCGACTTCCTGCCTTTGGCTGTTGCTTGGGAAAGGAGCTGCCTGAGCCTGAGTCTGAGTGCTGTTGGCAAGCAGGCAGCTTGCCAAGACCATGTGGAAGGATCATCTCAATTTTCTCTGAAGTGCTGCTGTGCTGTGCTGGAGTCTGCACCTTAACCTTAACTCCAGGAGGACAGGTCATCAAGAACCACCAAGTGTGACTCTCTCTGTGTGCTGTGTTCTAGATCTGAACTTCAACCATGGATCAAGTTCAGGGCTGCTAGAACAGTTGGAGTTCAGTTTTTTTCTTTGGTTCTTTAATAAACTTTTTCATAATATCTCTTCTTATCCTTCTCTTATTTCATGCTTGCAATGCATACCTCAGTCCCAACATTAGAGTGTAAAATAGGTGTAAGGTTGATGATCTCTTACAAAAGCCAATCCTGCCATTCTGAATATAAGCACAGTGGGCAGGATGGATTTTGTTTTTCTCTTGTGTTATCTATTTTATGACAAAGATTGGCTCTGAAAAAAAAGGAAGAAGACTTACAAATGAACAGGCTCTCTAGCCATGTGTGTGCTATCTGCACATTCACATAACAGTGGGAACATTCTGAGATTTACCCTTAGCTGTATGCAGTGCTGTGCTACTACATTTGAATGCTGCCCTGAAGGTTAATAATCCCTATATAAATGTATGCTGCTAGCCTGCTACATTGTAGTCCTGCTGAGGAAGTTGTTGACCTTTTCCATGTGATGCTAGGCCTACTGGTCTTAGCTTAAAGTGGTAGTAAACCACAAAAAATCTTCTCCCTGAAAGGTAATGGCATAATGTGCTTGCTAGTATGCATCACATACATTATTATTATTAATATCACATTATTTTTATTATCAGTTTATTTTTGCGCAGCTCTTTTGTTACATATTTGAATGTATTCTGTGTTATATATCTCACAGCAGAGCATAGTCACTGCTTATATCGCCAATTAGTTGTGGTTTTAATAATGATGTTTTTCAAAGGGCAGTTTCAAATTTTGGATTTTATATGTGTGTGCGCGTGTGTATGTGCCTCTTTCCCTTGTGTGCTCCTCAGGCTAAAACTGCAGTACAGAATTTCTTCCTGTCATTGATTCATACTATAACTAGGTATCTGAGATTGTGGGAACTGCTGGCAAAGTTTGTTGATTGAGGTGCTGGATGCTGAGTCTTCTATAATTGCTGTTGTTTTAGCCTGTTAGGCCCTGACTGTTCACATGTAGCAATTTGGGATTTATGGGCAGAATATCCCTGTCATTCCACCCGCCGCCACACCCAGATTCCAATCCAAATAGCACGGCAATGCTGGCAAAATGCAGCACGTGTGTTTATTTTCTATTCTTTTTTAGTGACACCAAAATGTGGTGTGGTTTGCTGTGATTGTTGAGCGATTTATCACACAAGGATCCAAAACCACACCATGTTTTGGTGCCACTAAAAATGAATGGAACACAAACACACATGCTGCGTTTTGCCAGCATTGCAGTGTGATTTGGAATTGCCGGCAGAATCACCAGGATACTGCCAGCCCGTGATCCCAAATCACTACATGTGAACAGGCCCTAATGACATTGACTAAGGCTGGGCTGAGTCTTCCATTGATGTTGTGATACTGTTGTGTTTCCCGGGTGCACCGCATTCTAAGTATCTTCTCTTTTTCTGTATGTATGGACTCTGTGGTGTCTGCAAAGTACTACTTCTCTTGTCCTGTATGCCTGTTTAACAAAAAATCAGTGTGTGCTTTGCTGCTTCCTTCCACAAGATGGTGCCGTCTGCATCTGCCCAGTAAAGTTGGCAATTACAGTGCACCATCCTGTGGATGGCACTGGCAGGTCATTCCCTTTTTTTTCTCTAAAGATTAAAAAAAAAAGTCAGTAATTACACTGCCTAACACAAAATGGTGCTCTGTCACCACAATAACCAACCCTACTGAGCCAGGTGCAAAGGGCACCATCTTGAGGAAGGTAGGCAGAAGCACACTCACTTTGTATCTGTTCAGTTTGCACATTTTAATTGGGTAATAGCCATCCTTACTGAGCAGGTGCTAAGGGCCCAATCTTATTGAATCTCATCTTATAGAATCTTATCAGGCCAGGCTAAATGGATTATCACTAGGGTTGAGCGGACACCTAGATGTCCGTGTTCGACGGGTTCGGCCGAACTTTAAAAAAAAGTCCGGGTCCGTGTCCCGGACTTTTACCGAACTTTTCCCGGACACCGAACCCCATTGAAGTCAATGGGGACCCGAACTTTAAGGCACTAAAATGGCTCTAAAACACCAAAGGAAAGGGCTAGAGTGCTGCAAATGGCAGCAAAACGTAATTAAGAGCATGGCAAGTGCTCTGCAAACAAATGTGGATAGGGAAATAACTTAAAACAACAAAAAAAAACAGAAAAATAAAACAATGTTCTTCTTCATCTCTGAAGGACGAGGCCCATATGGAGTAGGAGGGAGGTTGAGGTGGTGGTGGATGTGGCGGTGACATAGGCGTGCGCACAGGGTGTGCTGGGTGTGCCTGGGCACACCCTAATCACCTAGGGCACATAGCATTGCCAGTGAGGAGATGGGAAAGATCTCCCTGGGACCTGCTCTGCTCTATTTCTCCTTGCCTACAGGTACATGGCCCCGATACATTACTCTCCCTGCTGGCAAACACATGCATGTGTATTTCAACTTTGGGGTGCACACCTTAATGCAATAGGCTGCGCACACCTATGGGCGGTGTAGGTGGAAGCGGCGGTGGAGGAGGACCAGGGCCGGATTAACAGCATCATGGGCTTGGTGCTGAGGATTTTGAAGGGCCTTAAGGGCCGTGCCTTGCCATGCACCCAGAGGAGGAAGGGTGCAGCCATGCATGCCTAATTCAACATGGGATGCTGTCTCTGAAGCCCATAAACACATCCATGCATCGCCAACTGTCCCTCCTTGTCCGGCCTTCACGCTGTGTGGGGAGGTTCTGAGGGTGCTGCCTGGGGAAGCGAGCATAGAAGCCAGACTTCTGTGTTTACAAGTGACAGAAGAGCGGTAACAGTGAATATGGCCAACCCGGGGCCTATATAAAAGGTAGGGGCCTGGAGCTGCAGCTCCAATAGCCCCTACATTAATCTGGCCCTGAGGAGGAGAACGAGGTAGCCAACACTGCTTCTTTTCAAAAATTTTAAATGAGGGTACACCCCAAAAGAGTGAGAAAGAGCAAAAATGGAACAATGGGTGGGTAAGGTCGGTATCCATTGCTATTCTGCATAAGGTACGGAAAAGTCCCGTGGGATCCATGCCTGGTTCATTTTAATGAACGTGAGCTTGTCCACATTGTCTCTGGACAGGCGGCTGCGCTTGTCTGTTATAACGCCCCCAGCCGTGCTAAATACCCGTTCAGATAATACACTGGCTGCAGGGCACGCCAGCACCTCCAAGGCGTAAAGGGCAAGCTCAGGCCATGTGCCCAATTTGGAGACCCAGAAGTTGAAGGGGGCAGACCCGTCATTCACTACATGTAGGCGTGTGCACACATACTGCTCCACCATGTTGGTAAAATGCTGCCTCCTGCTAAGACGTTCCATCTGAGCTGCTGGTGCTGCTGTTTGTTGTGGCGTGCTGACAAAGCTTTTCCACATTTCGGCCATGCTAACCCTGCCTTCTGAGGTGCTGGCGGTGCCCTGGTTGCGTTGGCGACCTCCTCCTCCTCCTCCTCTGCCTTGTGCTTCCACTGTGGCCCCGCTGTCAGATGGGAATGCCAGCAGCATGGCGTCTACCAGCGTGCGCTTGTACTCGCGCATCTTGCGATCGCGCTCCAGTGAGTGAATTAAGGACGGTACGTTGTCCTTGTAACGGGGATCCAGCAGCGTGGCCACCCAGTAATCAGCACAAGTTAGAATGTGGGCAACTCGGCGGTCGTTGTGGAGACACTGCAGCATGTAATCGCTCATGTGTGCCAGGCTGCCCAGAGGCGACGAAAGGCTGTCCTCTGTGGGAGGTGTATCGTCCGTGTCCTCTGTATCCCCCCAGCCACGCACCAGTGATGGCCATGAGCTGGCCTGGGTGCCACCCTGCTGTGAACATGGTTCCATCTCCTCCTCCAGCTCCTCCTCCTCCTCATCCTCCTCATCCTCCAGAACTGTGCCCCTGCTGGACAATTGCGTCCCTGGCGTTTGCGTGTGCAGGAACCCACCCTCGGAGCCCCTTGCGAATGACTGCCCTGAAAGCCTTGGAAATGTTACCTCTTCATCCTCCTCCTCCTCCTCATCCTGTGCCACATCCTCTTCCATCATCGCCCGAATTGTTTTTTCAAGGAGGCATAGAAGTGGGATAGTTAAGCTGAGAACGGCGTCATTGCCACTGGCCATGTTGGTGGAGTACTCAAAACAGCGCAACAAGGCACACAGGTCTCGCATGGAGGCCCAGTTATTGGTGGTGAAGTGGTGCTGTTCCGCAGAGCGACTCACGCGTGCGTGCTGCAGCTGAAACTCCACTATGGCCTGCTGCTGCTCACACAGTCTTTCCAGCATGTGCAAGGTGGAGTTCCACCTTGTGGGCACGTCACATATGAGGCGGTGAGCGGGAAGGCCGAAGTTACGCTGCAGCGCTGCCAGGCGAGCAGCAGCAGGGTGAGAACGCCGAAAGTGCGCACAAACGGCCCGCACTTTCTGCAGCAGCTCTGACATATCGGGGTAGTTTTTAAGGAACCTCTGCACCACCAAATTCAGCACATGCGCCAGGCAAGGGATGTGCGTCAAACCGGCTAGGCCCAGAGCTGCTATGAGATTTCGCCCGTTATCGCACACCACCAGGCCGGGCTTGAGGCTCGCTGGCAGCAACCACTCATTTGTCTGCTGTTCCATGCTCCTCCACAACTCCTGCGCGGTGTGTGGTTTGTCCCCCAAACAGGCAAGTTGTAAAACTGCCTGCTGTCGTTTACCCCTGGCCGTGCTGAAGTTGGTGGTGAAGGTGTTACGCTGTCCGGATGAGGAGGCGGTAGAGGATGAGGAAGCGGAGTAGGAGGAGTTAGGAACAGGAGGCAAACTGAAGCGCCCTGCAATCCTCGGTGGTGGAAGGACATGCGCCAAATTGCTATCCGCCTCAGGCCCATCCGCCACTGCATTTACCCAGTGTGCCGTTAGGGAGATATAACGCCCCTGACCGTGCTTACTGGTCCACGTATCCGTAGTTAGGTGGACCTTGGCACAGATGGCGTTGCGCAGTGCACACCTGATATTTTCCCCCACTTGGTTGTGCAGGGAAGGGATGGCTTGCCTGGAAAAGTAGTGGCGGCTGGGCACGACGTACTGTGGGACAGCCACCGACATAAGGTTTTTAAAACTGTGCGTCTCCACCAGACGGAATGACAGCATTTCAAAGGCCAATAATTTTGAAATGCTGGCATTCAGGGCCAGGGATCGCGGGTGGGTAGGGGGGTACTTCCTCTTCCTCTCAAGTGTTTGGGAGATGGAAAGCTGAACGCTTCCACGGGACATTGTGGAGATGGTTGTTGGTGACCCAGGTGGTGGTGTTGCTGACAGATCGTCTGTTTGCGGGGTGGCAGGTGCCGGTATCACTACAGATGTGGCTGGAGCGGCCGAGACTGCAGCAGAAGAGGAAGCAGGATGAGCCAGAGACGTTTCTTGGTTTTGAAGGTGTGTACTCCACTGCAGCTCGTGCTTTGCACTTAGATGCCTGATCATGCAGGTTGTGCTCAGGTTGAGAAGGTTTATGCCTCGCTTCAAGCTCTGATTGCACAGGGTGCAAACCACTCGTGTCCTGTCATCAGCACATTTTCTAAAGAACTTCCACGCTAGAGAACTCCTTTGAGCTGACTTTGGTGCGCTCGTTCCCTTGCTGCGTTGGGCAGTAGCGGGCGTAGTGTCTAGGGCACGGCCGCTCCGCTTCTGCACCCTGCTCCCTCTTCTGCTGTGCTGGTGGCTCTGTGCGACCACCGCCTCTTCCTCCAAACTACTCAGGTCACCTGCATGACGTTCATTCCATGTGGGGTCGAGGACCTCATCGTCCTCCACATCATCTTCCACCCAGTCTTCACCCCTGCCCTCCTTGTCGGTCTCCACAATGCTGAACGCCGCAGCAGTTGGCACCTGCGTTTCGTCATCATCGGAGACGTGCTGCGATGATCCTTGCATGTACTCATCTTGAGAAATAAGTGGTTGGGCATCGCTGCACTCAATCTCTTCCACTTCTGGGGCAGGGCTAGGTGGATGGCCCTGGGAAACCCTGCTGACAGAGTCCTCAAAAAGAATAAGAGACTGCTGTATGGCTTGGGGCTCAGACTGCTGGCCTGATTTGCAAGGGGGTGAGGTGAAAGACGGTTGGACATTGGCTGCAGGTGCCAACTCTGACCTTTCTGCAGTAGACTGGGTGGGAGACAATGTGAAGGAACTGGAGGCACTGTCAGCAGCAAACCAATCTACTATCGCCTCAACTTGTTCTGGCCTCATCACTTCTAGGGGCGTTTGATGCCCTACCAAATACTGATGCAGGTTCTGTCGCCTACTCACACTTGAGGAAGGTGTTTCACTTGTGCGTGTAGCTGGCACAGATCGACCACGTCCTCTCCTTGCAACAGGAGCTCTACCAGCAGCACCACGACCCAGGCCACGGCCCTTATTTGACGGTCTCCTCATATTTCTGTAATTTAAGATCTTGCCCTAGAAAGGTTTTTATTGAATAGCGGAATAGGAAATATGATCCAAAAAAGTGTATGTATCTCGCACGTACAAAACCACACTAGGCCCCAATTACTATTGTTTCTACCCCTAAAAGGATGGATGAGGAGTAGGAGGAGTATGGAACAGACAGCACCCTCAAATCTTCAGAAGTATGAGATGAACCCCAAAAACTTGGAAAGGTGGATCTCACACGTACCGACACAGACTATCCCGCAATTCAATTGATCCTCAAAGGTTTTTATTGAATAGCGGAATAGGAAATATGATCAAAAAAAGTGTATGTATCTCGCACGTACACAACCACACTAGGCCCCAATTACTATTGTTTGTACCCCTAAAAGGATGGATGAGGAGTAGGAGGAGGAGTATGGAACAGGCAGCACCCTCAAATCTTCAGAAGTATGAGATGAACCCCAAAAACTTGGAAAGGTGGATCTCACACGTACCGACACAGACTATCCCGCAATTCAATTGATCCTCAAAGGTTTTTATTGAATAGCGGAATAGGAAATATGATCAAAAAAAGTGTATGTATCTCGCACGTACACAACCACACTAGGCCCCAATTACTATTGTTTGTACCCCTAAAAGGATGGATGAGGAGTAGGAGGAGGAGTATGGAACAGGCAGCACCCTCAAATCTTCAGAAGTATGAGATGAACCCCAAAAACTTGGAAAGGTGGATCTCACACGTACCGACACAGACTATCCCGCAATTCAATTGATCCTCAAAGGTTTTTATTGAATAGCGGAATAGGAAATATGATCAAAAAAAGTGTATGTATCTCGCACGTACACAACCACACTAGGCCCCAATTACTATTGTTTGTACCCCTAAAAGGATGGTTGAGCAGTAGGAGCAGGAGTATGGAACAGGCAGCACCCTCAAATCTTCAGAAGTATGAGATGAACCCCAACAACTTGGAAAGGTGGATCTCACACGTACCGACACAGACTATCTCGCAATTGAATTGATCCCCAAAGGTTTTAATTGAATAGCGGAATAGAAAATATGATCAAAAAGAAAGTGTATGTATCTCGCACGTACACCACCACACTAGGCCCCAACTACTATTGTTTGTACCCCTAAAAGGATGGTTGAGCAGTAGGAGGAGGAGTATGGAACAGGCAGCACCCTCAAATCTTCAGAAGTATGAGATGAACCCCAAAAACTTGGAAAGGTGGATCTCTCTCACACGTACCAACACAGACTATCCCCCAATTTAACTGATCCCCAAAGGTTTTTGATTAAATAGCGGAATAGAAAATATGATCCAAAAAAAGTGTATGTATATCACACGTACACAACCACACTAGGCCCCAATTACTATTGTTTGTACCCCTAAAAGGCTAGATGAGGAGTAGGGGGGGTATGGAACAGGCAGCACCCTCAAATCTTCAGAAGTATGAGATGAACCCCAAAAACTTGGAAAGGTGGATCTCTCTCACACGTACCAACACAGACTATCCCCCAATTTAACTGATCCCCAAAGGTTTTTGATTAAATAGCGGAATAGAAAATATGATCCAAAAAAAGTGTATGTATATCACACGTACACAACCACACTAGGCCCCAATTACTATTGTTTGTACCCCTAAAAGGCTAGATGAGGAGTAGGGGGGGTATGGAACAGGCAGCACCCTCAAATCTTCAGAAGTATGAGATGAACCCCAAAAACTTGGAAAGGTGGATCTCTCTCACACGTACCAACACAGACTATCCCCCAATTTAACTGATCCCCAAAGGTTTTTGATTAAATAGCGGAATAGAAAATATGATCCAAAAAAAGTGTATGTATATCACACGTACACAACCACACTAGGCCCCAATTACTATTGTTTGTACCCCTAAAAGGCTAGATGAGGAGTAGGGGGGGTATGGAACAGGCAGCACCCTCAAACCTTCAGAAGTATGAGATGAACCCCAACAACTTGGAAAGGTGGATCTCTCTCACACGTACCAACACAGACTATCCCCCAATTTAACTGATCCCCAAAGGTTTTTGATTAAATAGCGGAATAGAAAATATGATCCAAAAAAAGTGTATGTATATCACACGTACACAACCACACTGGGCCCCAATTACTATTGTTTGTACCCCTAAAAGGCTAGATGAGGAGTAGGGGGAGTATGGAACAGGCAGCACCCTCAAACCTTCAGAAGTATGAGATGAACCCCAACAACTTGGAAAGGTGGATCTCTCTCACACGTACCAACACAGACTATCCCCCAATTTAACTGATCCCCAAAGGTTTTTGATTAAATAGCGGAATAGAAAATATGATCCAAAAAAAGTGTATGTATATCACACGTACACAACCACACTAGGCCCCAATTACTATTGTTTGTACCCCTAAAAGGCTAGGAGTAGGGGGGGTATGGAACAGGCAGCACCCTCAAACCTTCAGAAGTATGAGATGAACCCCAACAACTTGGAAAGGTGGATCTCTCTCACACGTACCAACACAGACTATCCCCCAATTTAACTGATCCCCAAAGGTTTTTGATTAAATAGCGGAATAGAAAATATGATCCAAAAAAAGTGTATGTATATCACACGTACACAACCACACTAGGCCCCAATTACTATTGTTTGTACCCCTAAAAGGCTAGGAGTAGGGGGAGTATGGAACAGGCAGCACCCTCAAACCTTCAGAAGTATGAGATGAACCCCAACAACTTGGAAAGGTGGATCTCTCTCACACGTACCAACACAGACTATCCCCCAATTTAACTGATCCCCAAAGGTTTTTGATTAAATAGCGGAATAGAAAATATGATCCAAAAAAAGTGTATGTATATCACACGTACACAACCACACTAGGCCCCAATTACTATTGTTTGTACCCCTAAAAGGCTAGATGAGGAGTAGGGGGAGTATGGAACAGGCAGCACCCTCAAACCTTCAGAAGTATGAGATGAACCCCAACAACTTGGAAAGGTGGATCTCTCTCACACGTACCAACACAGACTATCCCCCAATTTAACTGATCCCCAAAGGTTTTTGATTAAATAGCGGAATAGAAAATATGATCCAAAAAAAGTGTATGTATATCACACGTACACAACCACACTAGGCCCCAATTACTATTGTTTGTACCCCTAAAAGGCTAGATGAGGAGTAGGGGGGGTATGGAACAGGCAGCACCCTCAAACCTTCAGAAGTATGAGATGAACCCCAACAACTTGGAAAGGTGGATCTCTCTCACACGTACCAACACAGACTATCCCCCAATTTAACTGATCCCCAAAGGTTTTTGATTAAATAGCGGAATAGAAAATATGATCCAAAAAAAGTGTATGTATATCACACGTACACAACCACACTGGGCCCCAATTACTATTGTTTGTACCCCTAAAAGGCTAGATGAGGAGTAGGGGGAGTATGGAACAGGCAGCACCCTCAAACCTTCAGAAGTATGAGATGAACCCCAACAACTTGGAAAGGTGGATCTCTCTCACACGTACCAACACAGACTATCCCCCAATTTAACTGATCCCCAAAGGTTTTTGATTAAATAGCGGAATAGAAAATATGATCCAAAAAAAGTGTATGTATATCACACGTACACAACCACACTAGGCCCCAATTACTATTGTTTGTACCCCTAAAAGGCTAGATGAGGAGTAGGGGGAGTATGGAACAGGCAGCACCCTCAAACCTTCAGAAGTATGAGATGAACCCCAACAACTTGGAAAGGTGGATCTCTCTCACACGTACCAACACAGACTATCCCCCAATTTAACTGATCCCCAAAGGTTTTTGATTAAATAGCGGAATAGAAAATATGATCCAAAAAAAGTGTATGTATATCACACGTACACAACCACACTAGGCCCCAATTACTATTGTTTGTACCCCTAAAAGGCTAGATGAGGAGTAGGGGGGGTATGGAACAGGCAGCACCCTCAAACCTTCAGAAGTATGAGATGAACCCCAACAACTTGGAAAGGTGGATCTCTCTCACACGTACCAACACAGACTATCCCCCAATTTAACTGATCCCCAAAGGTTTTTGATTAAATAGCGGAATAGAAAATATGATCCCAAAAAAGTGTATGTATATCACACGTACACAACCACACTGGGCCCCAATTACTATTGTTTGTACCCCTAAAAGGCTAGATGAGGAGTAGGGGGAGTATGGAACAGGCAGCACCCTCAAACCTTCAGAAGTATGAGATGAACCCCAACAACTTGGAAAGGTGGATCTCTCTCACACGTACCAACACAGACTATCCCCCAATTTAACTGATCCCCAAAGGTTTTTGATTAAATAGCGGAATAGAAAATATGATCCAAAAAAAGTGTATGTATATCACACGTACACAACCACACTAGGCCCCAATTACTATTGTTTGTACCCCTAAAAGGCTAGGAGTAGGGGGGGTATGGAACAGGCAGCACCCTCAAACCTTCAGAAGTATGAGATGAACCCCAACAACTTGGAAAGGTGGATCTCTCTCACACGTACCAACACAGACTATCCCCCAATTTAACTGATCCCCAAAGGTTTTTGATTAAATAGCGGAATAGAAAATATGATCCAAAAAAAGTGTATGTATATCACACGTACACAACCACACTAGGCCCCAATTACTATTGTTTGTACCCCTAAAAGGCTAGGAGTAGGGGGAGTATGGAACAGGCAGCACCCTCAAACCTTCAGAAGTATGAGATGAACCCCAACAACTTGGAAAGGTGGATCTCTCTCACACGTACCAACACAGACTATCCCCCAATTTAACTGATCCCCAAAGGTTTTTGATTAAATAGCGGAATAGAAAATATGATCCAAAAAAAGTGTATGTATATCACACGTACACAACCACACTAGGCCCCAATTACTATTGTTTGTACCCCTAAAAGGCTAGATGAGGAGTAGGGGGAGTATGGAACAGGCAGCACCCTCAAACCTTCAGAAGTATGAGATGAACCCCAACAACTTGGAAAGGTGGATCTCTCTCACACGTACCAACACAGACTATCCCCCAATTTAACTGATCCCCAAAGGTTTTTGATTAAATAGCGGAATAGAAAATATGATCCAAAAAAAGTGTATGTATATCACACGTACACAACCACACTAGGCCCCAATTACTATTGTTTGTACCCCTAAAAGGCTAGATGAGGAGTAGGGGGGGTATGGAACAGGCAGCACCCTCAAATCTTCAGAAGTATGAGATGAACCCCAAAAACTTGGAAAGGTGGATCTCTCTCACACGTACCAACACAGACTATCCCCCAATTTAACTGATCCCCAAAGGTTTTTGATTAAATAGCGGAATAGAAAATATGATCCAAAAAAAGTGTATGTATATCACACGTACACAACCACACTAGGCCCCAATTACTATTGTTTGTACCCCTAAAAGGCTAGGAGTAGGGGGAGTATGGAACAGGCAGCACCCTCAAACCTTCAGAAGTATGAGATGAACCCCAACAACTTGGAAAGGTGGATCTCTCTCACACGTACCAACACAGACTATCCCCCAATTTAACTGATCCCCAAAGGTTTTTGATTAAATAGCGGAATAGAAAATATGATCCAAAAAAAGTGTATGTATATCACACGTACACAACCACACTAGGCCCCAATTACTATTGTTTGTACCCCTAAAAGGCTAGATGAGGAGTAGGGGGGGTATGGAACAGGCAGCACCCTCAAACCTTCAGAAGTATGAGATGAACCCCAACAACTTGGAAAGGTGGATCTCTCTCACACGTACCAACACAGACTATCCCCCAATTTAACTGATCCCCAAAGGTTTTTGATTAAATAGCGGAATAGAAAATATGATCCAAAAAAAGTGTATGTATATCACACGTACACAACCACACTAGGCCCCAATTACTATTGTTTGTACCCCTAAAAGGCTAGGAGTAGGGGGAGTATGGAACAGGCAGCACCCTCAAACCTTCAGAAGTATGAGATGAACCCCAACAACTTGGAAAGGTGGATCTCTCTCACACGTACCAACACAGACTATCCCCCAATTTAACTGATCCCCAAAGGTTTTTGATTAAATAGCGGAATAGAAAATATGATCCAAAAAAAGTGTATGTATATCACACGTACACAACCACACTAGGCCCCAATTACTATTGTTTGTACCCCTAAAAGGCTAGATGAGGAGTAGGGGGAGTATGGAACAGGCAGCACCCTCAAACCTTCAGAAGTATGAGATGAACCCCAACAACTTGGAAAGGTGGATCTCTCTCACACGTACCAACACAGACTATCCCCCAATTTAACTGATCCCCAAAGGTTTTTGATTAAATAGCGGAATAGAAAATATGATCCAAAAAAAGTGTATGTATATCACACGTACACAACCACACTAGGCCCCAATTACTATTGTTTGTACCCCTAAAAGGCTAGATGAGGAGTAGGGGGGGTATGGAACAGGCAGCACCCTCAAATCTTCAGAAGTATGAGATGAACCCCAAAAACTTGGAAAGGTGGATCTCTCTCACACGTACCAACACAGACTATCCCCCAATTTAACTGATCCCCAAAGGTTTTTGATTAAATAGCGGAATAGAAAATATGATCCAAAAAAAGTGTATGTATATCACACGTACACAACCACACTAGGCCCCAATTACTATTGTTTGTACCCCTAAAAGGCTAGGAGTAGGGGGAGTATGGAACAGGCAGCACCCTCAAACCTTCAGAAGTATGAGATGAACCCCAACAACTTGGAAAGGTGGATCTCTCTCACACGTACCAACACAGACTATCCCCCAATTTAACTGATCCCCAAAGGTTTTTGATTAAATAGCGGAATAGAAAATATGATCCAAAAAAAGTGTATGTATATCACACGTACACAACCACACTAGGCCCCAATTACTATTGTTTGTACCCCTAAAAGGCTAGATGAGGAGTAGGGGGGGTATGGAACAGGCAGCACCCTCAAACCTTCAGAAGTATGAGATGAACCCCAACAACTTGGAAAGGTGGATCTCTCTCACACGTACCAACACAGACTATCCCCCAATTTAACTGATCCCCAAAGGTTTTTGATTAAATAGCGGAATAGAAAATATGATCCAAAAAAAGTGTATGTATATCACACGTACACAACCACACTAGGCCCCAATTACTATTGTTTGTACCCCTAAAAGGCTAGGAGTAGGGGGAGTATGGAACAGGCAGCACCCTCAAACCTTCAGAAGTATGAGATGAACCCCAACAACTTGGAAAGGTGGATCTCTCTCACACGTACCAACACAGACTATCCCCCAATTTAACTGATCCCCAAAGGTTTTTGATTAAATAGCGGAATAGAAAATATGATCCAAAAAAAGTGTATGTATATCACACGTACACAACCACACTAGGCCCCAATTACTATTGTTTGTACCCCTAAAAGGCTAGATGAGGAGTAGGGGGAGTATGGAACAGGCAGCACCCTCAAATCTTCAGAAGTATGAGATTGTGTTCACTGTACCCCACAAAGATTGAGTTCACTGCACCCCACAATGATTGTGTTCACTGCACCCCACAAAGATTGTGTTCACTGCACCTCACAAAGATTGTGTTCACTGTACCCCCCAAAGATTGTGTTCACTGCACCCCACAAAGATTCTGTTCACTGTACCCCACAAAGATTGTGTTCACTGCACCCTAAAAGGATGTTGTTCACTGCACCCCACAAAGATTGTGTTCACTGCACCCTAAAAGGATGTTGTTCACTGCACCCCAAAAAGATTGTGTTCACTGTACCCCCCCAAAGATTGTGTTCACTGCACCCCACAAAGATTGTGTTCACTGCACCCCAAAAAGATTGTGTTCACTGTACCCCCCAAAGATTGTGTTCACTGCACCCCAAAAAGATTGTGTTCACTGTACCCCCCAAAGATTGTGTTCACTGCACCCCACAAAGATTCTGTTCACTGTACCCCACAAAGATTGTGTTCACTGCACCCCAAAAAGATTGTGTTCACTGTACCCCCCCAAAGATTGTGTTCACTGCACCCCACAAAGATTCTGTTCACTGCACCCCACAAAGGATTTTGTTCACTGCACCCCAAAAAGATTGTGTTCACTGCACCCCAAAAAGGATTTTGATCACTGCACCCCAAAAAGGATGTTGTTCACTGCACCCCAAAAATGATTTTGTTCACTCCACCCCAAAAAGATTGTGTTCACTGCACCCCACAAAGATTGTGTTCACTGCACCCCAAAAAGATTGTGTTCACTGTACCCCCCAAAGATTGTGTTCACTGCACCCCACAAAGATTCTGTTCACTGTACCCCACAAAGATTGTGTTCACTGCACCCCAAAAAGATTGTGTTCACTGCACCCCAAAAAGGATGTTGTTCACTGCACCCCAAAAAGGATGTTGTTCACTCCACCCCAAAAAGATTGTGTTCACTGCACCCCACAAAGATTGTGTTCACTGCACCCCAAAAAGATTGTGTTCACTGCACCCCAAAAATGATTTTGTTCACTGCACCCCAAAAAGGATTTTGTTCACTGCACCCCAAAAAGGATGTTGTTCACTCCACCCCAAAAAGATTGTGTTCACTGCACCCCAAAAAGATTGTGTTCACTGCACCCCACAAAGGATTTTGTTCACTGCACCCCAAAAAGATTGTGTTCACTGCACCCCAAAAAGGATGTTGTTCACTGCACCCCAAAAAGGATTTTGTTCACTGCACCCCAAAAAGATTGTGTTCACTGCACCCCACAAAGGATTTTGTTCACTGCACCCCACAAAGATTGTGTTCACTGCACACCAAAAAGGATTGTGTTCACTGCACCCCAAAAAGATTTTGTTCACTGCACCCCAAAAAGATTGTGTTCACTGCAGCCCAAAAAGATTGTGTTCACTGCAGCCCAAAAAGATTGTGTTCACTGCAGCCCAAAAAGATTGTGTTCACTGCAGCTCACACACAGAAAAATGGATGTGGATCACTGACACCTGCCTATCTCCAATCCCACACCACACAGCAATATCGATTGTAGTTTGTAGAACACAGTTTCCCTAAAATTCAGCAGACTCTGTCCCTAACAGGATTGAGAAGAGATCGTAGATCAGGATTGAGTGCAGATTCACCCCACCCCCCACACAGCAATATCGATTGTAGTTTGTAGAAGACACTGACCCTATAATTCAGCAGACTCTATCCCTAAAATGCCTACAACTCGCCCTGCCTAAACACTCCGACCTGTCCCTCAATTCTATCCGGACACAAATGGTTTTTTCCTGCCTATCTTTCCCTAATCAGCAGCCAGCACGTTGATGTGTGCTCTGTCCCTGATATAAGCAGCATAATGACGCCGCTGCGGCTGCCTCGAACTTATAAAGACTTGGTCACATGCTTCAGACGGCCAATCACAGCTACTAAGACATTTGCAGGCATGGCTGGGATGGCTTAAGGCACACCAGTTAAACGATTGTTGATTGGCTGTTGAAAGCCCGCCATGAAAAGAGCGCCAAAGCATGCAAAACCCGGAAATAAAACGACCGAACACGGATTTTTACCCGAACATACAGTAAAGTGTCCGTGTCCGTGTTCGGGTACAAAAAATCCAATTATTCGGTACGAACACGAATAATACAGTCCGTGTTCGCTCAACACTAATTATCACTCCTATCAAGTTCACTGCTTGGAACCAATGACAACCTTGGAAGTTTTTAGGATTAGCTCGCTAAGAAGAAAAGAGAAACTGGGCAAGTCATTGTAGCTTTGGTAGATATTTTTTTTTGTAATATCCTCATGCATTGTATTTTCTGTTGCTGGGCTACGCCATAAAAACTGGAAGAATAAAAAATTTAAAATTACATTTTCAATGGGATGTGAGAAAATAGATCTAAAGATGTACTTAATTACCATGGGCATTACATAGTTTTTCATTTTTGCAAACTTTATGTATTTTGGCCCAAGTTATGTTATTTAAAAATACTTTTACTTGGTACCTAAAGCTGAACTCCCCCACCCCCCCCAGAACAAAAAATGAACTACAGAACTGAGTGGCAGTTAAGTAAATGTTGAAAACCGGAACTTATTAATTACAATATTTAAAATTATAGCTGTCAGAGTCTTCCCTTAATCAGGGATAGAGAATGGTTAAGGAGCATTAATGACCATTTTTCACAGACATTAATAAGACCAAATGCTCAGTTCTCAAATTTGCTGCTCTTCTCTATGACCCATGTGCTAATTCAGCTCCTTGTGTGTTTGATTGTATTTTGAGTAGGGAATGGGTTGGCACCACTAAAGAGAGAGCACATGGCAAAAATTATGAAAGAGGTAGAAGAAGCAGAATTATTGGAGTATTAAAGAATGAGGGAAATCCCTCCTTAATTTAACAATGGGAGTCTCCAAGGCTTGCTCCAGAAGAGGCTTAATAGGGAACTTATATTCTACACTCCAAACAGCTGTTGGTGCTCGTGTACAGGTAAGCAGCCTCCGACTATGGTGTCAAGACCTTGACTCCCTGAATGATGAAGAGTGGACTTCAAAGCGGCTTTGGAAACTTTGACCCTGGTTTCTTTATCCTCCTCGAAAAGGCCTGACCCAGCAGTTCACTGTCCATAAAGTACACTGCACCCCACAAAAATTGCACTCTTGGGGGAGGTCAATGTCCCCACAATGTCCCAGATGTACTATGGCCATGGGTACCCTTATCCACATATTATGGCGTTGCCCAAAGCTTTACTGATATTGTGAGTCTATTTTTACTACCCTTAATACAATCTGCTACACACAGGGGTCGTTACACCCAAAATTTGCTCAACTGGGAGTAATCACAGAAGATGTTCTTTGACTGAAATGCAATTAATGTGGATGAGATCCCAATACTTGGGTCATAAACTCATTCTGCATAAGTGGATCTCGTCTACGTCTCGAACATACAATCAATGGAATGATGTGCTTAGGTTTAATCTATGGATGGAGGAGTTAACTTAAAAACATAGGAGCAGCCCTACCAAATTTCATAAAGCATGATCCTGGTGGGCTGGATTCTAAGGCATCCAACCATTCTTCATTTTCCATGGGAGCCAATGTGGGGAGTTAAATGGTTGCTCTGCCAATGGGGTAGGAAGCTTTATGTCATTGTCTGATAAAGGTGCGTGGTATGACCCTCTAACATGGAATATTGATGGGTGTTCAAGTGGTGCCTATCGCTGTGTGATACTTGTTATGGTTTAGGGTCACTTATACCTGTAATGGCACGATTTATAAGTAATATACTTTCTTTGTCCTTTGTATTTTAAGTTGTTCTTGTTCTTGTCTTGTTAAAAAAATATCTGTTTAATAAAAACTACCTAAAGAAAAAAAAAAAAATAGGGAGAAAGTAACCCAACAGGCCCCCTGAGTTCTGAGGCCCAAGTCATAGTGTCTGAGTAAATTCCTAGATTGGTGTCATTTCACTAGGAGTTTTGCAGGAGTTGATACTGGTCTTAAAAAGCTCCCAGACTTTTATGAAGCAGAGTATTTGATCCATAAACGCAAGCGTTATCCAGGGCTACAATCCTAAACCTTTAAATTGATTCTTGGTTTAGCAGCCACTTGTGTGGATCACTTTTGTGGCGTCTATATAGCTGCTATCACTCACGTTTTGTCTTTTGTAAAAAAAGAATGAAACAAATATGTGCGAGAGCAGTCAAGCATGAGTGTGTTGGACAGGCAAAGCCTTGTTTAGGAACTCAGGTTCCTTATAATGTATTGCTTTAATTTAAATGCTCTTTACAGTGGCTGCTCTGGGGAATTATTCAGAAGAAAGCTTAATCTTAAAAGCTGCTCGATGAAAATGTGCAGGGAACGAGGCCCAAAGGAGATACGTTAACCCCTTTCTGCAAATTCTGAGCTACTTTATTACTTCAATAAAGGCAAGAAATTAGCTCTTCTATTTTAAGCCCAAGTTATGGTTAGGTGGCAATAAGCAGTACATGATCTTCAAATGAAGAACTCTGGTATACAGCATTTGTGGCATCGCATGTGGTAAGCACAATTAGAAAACTTCATCTATCCCTGCATTGCTAACCTGCCAGTTCTGAGCATAGGACTATGAAAAGGATTACCTTTTTAGCAATCAAAGATGCTACCAGTTGCTTTCAGATCTTATTTGCCAGGAAATTAACAATTTTGAAACATACAATCTTTGTTCTACAAATTTAAATTTATTACAGGTATATCTGTGACAAAGGGGTCACAAAATATTAAAGTAGATGCAAACCCACTAAAATCTTAAATAAGCTTTAAAATGTCATTTTAATGTCAAGAGTTTTTTTTTTTAATCTTTAACCACCTCAATACTGGGCACTTAAACCCCCTTCCTTCCCAGACCAATTTTCAGCTTTTAGCGCTGTTGCATTTTGAATGACAATTGCGCGGTCATGCAACACTGTACCTAAACCAAATTTGTGTCATTTTTTCCCCACAAATAGAGCTTTCTTTTGGTGGTATTTGATCACCGCCAGGTTTTTTCTTTTTTGGTCCACAAATAAAAAAAGACCGAAAAGTTTGAAAAAAAAAAAAGTTTTTTTGTTTAGGTTATAAAATTTTGTAAATAGATAATTTTTTTCCTGCACTGATGAGCACTAATGACGCCGCACTGACAGGCACTGATGAGGAGACACTGATGGGGTGGCACTGATGGGGTGGCACTGGTATGCAGCACTGATGGGCACTGATAGGTAGCCCTGATATGCAACACTGATGGGCACTGATATGTGGCACTGAGAGATAGCACTGATATGCAGCATTGGTGGGCACTGATAGGCAGCGCTGATGGGCACTGATAGGCAGCACTGATGGGCACTGATCGGCGGCACTGATGGGCACTGATGGGCACTGATAGGCGGCACTGATGGGCACTAATGGGTGGCACTGATGGGCAGCACTGATCGGCACTGATGGGGGGCACTGATGGGCACTGATAGGCAGCACTGGTGGGCAATAATTGGCACTGGTGGGCGGCACTGATAGATGGCAATAACGGGCACTGGTGGGCAGCACTGATAGATGGCATTGGTGGGCAGCACTGATAGGGGGGGCACCACTGGCAGGCTCTCTGAGCCCTGTTTGCCATCCCTGGTGGCCATGGTGGGCATCCCTGGTGGTCATGGGTGGGCATCCCTGGTGGCTCTAGTGGCATCCCCTCCCCCCAGGGCTGCACTGGTAATCAATCATCTGATTACCAGCACAGACCCCCCCTGTGATCAGTGAGTAATTAGAAATACTCACTGATCACCCCGGCTGCAGAATCGATCCTCTGATCTTCTCCTCACTGACAGGATCTGTCAGGAGGAGAAGAGATCGAAGCCGTTACAATGGCTGTATTGACATTACATGACGGCTGTGATTGGTCACAGCCGTCATGTGATCAGGAGGGCCAATCACAGGGCCCTCCTGCCGAGGCTTGTTGCTCTGTGTCCTAGGGACACAGGCACATCGAGATCGCGCCGCTGCGCGTGCCCGCGGCGGCGCGATCTCTCTCCTTCTGAAGGACGTTCCGGAACGTCCATTCAGAAGGACGAGACTCCCACCCGGCCGTATATGTGCTATGGCCCGGGTGGGAGGTGGTTAAAATGTACTGTTTTTTAAAGAAAGAACACTTGGTAATCCTACCATGAAAGTCCCTGTTCATTTCTTTCCGTTCAGGGTGAAAACTGTCTCTGTCCAACTATGTTCTTTCTTTGTCATCCTACCACATATGACCATTGTTGACACTACAAGCAGTTGTTCACCTAACCTCCAGAAGATTTACCCCCCTCATGACCAGGCCATTTTTTGTGATATGGCACTGCGTTACTTTAACTGACAATTGCGCTTTTATGCGACATTGTACCCAAATATAATTGATATCATATTTTTCCCCACAAATAGAGCTTTCTTTCGGTGATATTCAATTGCGCTATGAACAAACAAAGACTAAAAATTTTGGAAAAAAAACATTATTTTTTACTTTCTGCTGTAAAACATATCCAATAAAAAAAAAAATAAAATAAATTTAGGCCAATATATATTCTGCTACATGTTTTTGGTAAGAAAAAAAAAAAAAAGATCCAGATAAGCGTATATTGATTGGTTTACGCAAAAGTTATAGTGTCTACAAACTATGATATATATTTATGGATTTTATTTTGAACTAGTAATGGCGGCAATCAGCAACTTATAGCAGAACTGCAATATTGCATCGGACAATCGGACACTAACTGACACTTTGTGGGAACCAGTGACACTAATACAGTGATAAGTGCTAAAAATATGCAGTGTCACTGGCTGGGAAGGGGTTAAACATCAAGGGGGATCAAAGGGTTAAAAGTGTATCTAGCCAGTGTTTTAATGTACTGTATGGCCTGCTTTTACTAGGGGAAGAGATGGGTTTTATTCTTTGCAGGAACACAAAATCCATCCCTTCCCCCCTGTCAGAATGAAGATTTGCCTTGTTTACATAGGCAGATCTCAATTCTGTGTGTTTACTGACAATCGGCGGGTGCCAAAGGACATCCAGTACCCGGCACTCGCAGAGCAGCTTTTGCTGTGATTAATCACAGCAGAAGCAGGCTGCCGACACTCCTGTGTGCCCCCCTGCAGGCGGGGTCCTACACAGACGAGCCACCCAGTAGCAGTAAATCTGCTATGTTGTGGACGGCAAGTGGTTAACACACATTGCACAGTCAAGCTGGTCCAGAACAATGGTGCACAGCAAACAAAGGAGAAAGTGCATGTATACAGCAAATGGTTGAAGGAGGTTGGAAGAGGAGTTCCGCAGTAATGAAAAAAATTAAAAATGCATTTTATGGAAAAAAACACATTGCAATTGTTTATGATACAGTCTTTAATAAACGAAATGTCACCTCAGGGTTTAGATCTAATTTAAGAGTTTTGAAAAAAAAAAAAAAACATACAGTAAGAGTAAAGAGAGTACAGTAAAAAGGATTTTGCATTCCCATATACAGGTGCATCTCATAAAAATTAGAATATCATAAAAAAGTTAATTTATTTCAGTAATTCAATTCAAAAAGTGAAACTCATATATTATATACTATATATAGATGCATTACACACAGAGCAATATATTTCAAACATTTCTTACTTTTAATTTTGATGATTATGGTTTATAGCCAGTGACAACCCAAAATTCAGTATCTCCAATACAAGACCAATAAAAACATAAAAAATAAAAAAAAATAAAGGTTTTTAATGCAGAAATGTTGGCTTACTGAAAAGTATATCCATGTACAGTATGCACTCAATACTTGGTTGGGGCTCCAACCGGTCGAGGCAATCAGCCTGTGGCTCTGCTGAGGGGTTATGGAAGCCCCGGTTGCTTTAATAGTGGGCTTCAGCTTGTCTGCATTGTTGGATCTGGTGTCTCTCATCTTCCTCTTTACAATACCCCACAGATTCTCTAGACTAGTTTTCTGGCCAATCAAGCACAGTGATATCATGATCATTAAACCAGGTAGTGGTACTTTTGGCAGTGTGGGCAGGTGTCAAGTCCTGCTGGAAAATGAAATCAGCATCTCCATAAAGCTGGTCAGCAGAGGGAAGCATTAAGTGCTCTGGAATTTTTTGGTAAAGGACTGCGCTGACAATGGACTTGATAAAACACAGTGGACCAACACCAGCAGATGACAGGTTTCACCAAATCATCAGCTGAAGGCCGCTATCAAAGCTACCTGGGCTTCCATAACACCTCAGCAGTGCCACAGGCTGATCGCCTCCATGCCATGCTACGCTAACAATTCTGTATTAAAAATCCTTTTTTTTATTGGTCTTATGTAATATTCTCATTTTCTGAGTGAATTTTGGGTTTTCACTAGCTCTAAGCCATAATCATCAAAATTAAAGGAAATAAATGCTTAAAATATATCACTCTGTGTGTCCATATAAAATATATGAGTTTATCTTTTTGAATTGAATTGCTGAAATAAATTGACTTTTTGATGATATTCTAATTTTTTGAGATGCACCTGTATGTCTATAAAAATGTAAAACCTGCTTGAAACAGGCATTGTCAGAAGGAGGTCAAATAGAGGTCAATGTCAAGTGCACCTGCCAATAAATTCTGCATAATCTCAGAAGCACCTTAAACTGATGTCAGGCTGATGCTACAGAGCCAAATCAAACTACTAAGTGGGAGGGTAGAGTGAAGGTATTGAGAAGTATAAGCCATTGCAGACACATTCACATGTGTTTGTATTTGTAAGCTGAACTCTGTAAACAGTAGGCTTCTTTCAGCAAAGCAGAGAAGGATAGACAGGTAAACATATAAAAAGGAGACTAGCGCTCCACATGCTGGCTGCATATGAAAATACATAAAATTTAAATACACTATTCCATATTTACTAACTAAAAGTCAAGAAGGTGGTCAGTCATGTACTACCAGGGCAAATCCCCTCTTTGCCAGCAACACAGAAGTTACATTTTTAAAGACTTTCTTTTTGGGACTTTTGACCCTTTTGCTTTTACAATGGTCCTAATATCAGGGTCCTTTTTGTTGCAAAAATAATGCCGTTCCAGCAAATGGAAATGTTATTCTCAACAAAATAAAATATAAAAAATGAATGTTATAAATATAGCATTATTCTTACTGTTTACACATACATTCATCTGTAACATGAGATGTCAGTTCTCAGTATCATTATCTCTCATAAGAATTCCAATTAGTTGTCATCCAGTAAATCAACATCTTAACAGAAGATGCAATATAGATTAATTAGCGTAGCTCCAGGGAAAACTTACTCCTAAGTTCTCCCATTAAACAATAAATGTTAGCGATTCTGTAATAATAATCATTCATTTTATAATGGATATAAATTGTGTACACAGAAAGTTCCAGGTAAGCTGTACAAATAAAAAAAAAAATACATTCTCAACTAAAAAAAGAAAAACATGTTTTTTTTTTTTTTTTTTTTTACTGTACATCAAAATGTTATTGCATAGAAAATGTGTAGGGAGGAATAGACGGTACATAGTTAGGGTATGTACAATAATATAAAGAAATAGTCACACGTAATGTTGAATTGCATACACCATGTTGTGACACATAACACATCCTTGTTTCCAGCTATATATAATAAGAAAAAATAGGAATTAGTCCCGGTTCACACTAGGGCGACCTGTGAGGCGACCTGGTCGCCTCACAGGTCGCCGTAGGTCGCCTCCCATAGGGAAGCTACGGACCCGTTCTAATAAGAGCGACACAAGTCGCTCCGACTTAGAAAAGGGGTCTGGAGCTTCTTTGGGGCCGACCAGGAGGCGACCGCCATAGACTTCAATGTTATGAAGTCCGTGGCGGCCGCTCTGAGGTCGCGGCGCGCTGCATGTGAACGGGGGCTTAGTGTATATTCTAAGTAAACTGTTATTTATTTGTTATGTTTTATTTGGTATTTGATGCATTGTTTGGGTAAAATATGGTACTGGATTTGCATTTTGCGTTATTATAATGCATTAAAGTTTCTGCATTTTAAAGTACATTGTGGCAAACATTTTTGTGTGTGTTAACCCACATCAATGTGAAATTTGTTACATTTTGCAGGTTCTTCTGTAAAATAGAAAAATATTTGCTCTCTGCTGGGTAACTGTGTTACAATTAAAGAGAATGTACAATGTTTTTTTTATATATTTTCCTTTATTTATTATGGTCAGGGCTCAAAGAGTACACATTTGCAAATATATAAATAATCCAAAAAATAAAAGCGTTCTCTCAACATCCATATGCTTAATGCAGCAAAGGACTGTATCCCTTTATTTTAGAGGCAAACGTTACCACCCCCTATGGGGGTTTGGCTTTCGCAAAATTTAACCCTCCTCTTATGTTAGAATTCCGTTACTATCCATGATGTTTAGGGTCAGTTTTGACCCGTGTTTTAAATCAGCCATAAAATACCCTCTGAATAATTATTTATCATCAAATTTGTTTCTTACCTCTTGGTTACCTTGTTAGGCTTCTTTATCCTTGAAAAGATTGGTTTTAATATTTTTGGTGTGACCCCTAGACCTTTCTTTTGATAGCATACCTCTCATTGTCAAATTGAAAAAATGGTAAAATAAAGTCAGCAACTCTGAAATGAATTTGTCCTATGTTTCTTCACTTTATTTAGAGAAGCAGACAAGCAGGAAAAGAGATAGGCCCCTCCCTAACTACAGCTCACAGGGTTGAGAGGGGATTGGCTGTCACTGTTACTAAGCAGAGAGAGTGTTTATGATTTCAGTTTTGGAACTTATTAGTGTCCTAAAATCCTATATTATAACTGGGTCAGAATTGACCCTAACACCATGAACGTCTTAATTTTCACCACAGTATTTTATAATTTAGTGAAAAGGATTATATTTCTATTACATTGTTTAAATAGAGGTTCCTGACAAAGTAAAAAAATCTTGATGCAATAAACAAATTTATGTGATACTTATAGACATTCAAAACCTGAAAACGGGTCAGTTTTGACCCTAACACAAGAGGAGGGTTAAGAAATCTATACAAAGAAGGTACAGAAACCTGGTTCTCATAATTTGTGTAACGGAACCACTTTGGCACCCCGCTTGTGTGCTTCCTCCTGCCAAACAGTGCCTCCTGCCCTCCAAACGGTTCTGACAAACTGAGAGCTTATACCAGCCCCTTTTTACCCCAAGAATCGTACACAGACAAGATGTTGGGATAGGACCAAAGGTATGGCCCTTTATTGAAACACAGACACATACTTTATACCCTACTGGAGGACATTCCCCTTCTTGAGGATATTAGCATGACAATGCAACTTCAAACACCAAACCAATTAACAGCTGATAACTAACAGTGATCTTAATTAACCAGTAATCTAATTAACAAACATATAACATTCCACAATAGTTTGCTAACAAGGTGGCATGGACACAAAACTAGCAGACAGACAGAAACAATAGGTGACCCAATTCACAATGGGAGAGACACAAACTTGTGTATCCTGTCCACTAGACAAGTCATCAGAAGACATACAATGTCCCAGCAGTCTAATACAGTGGAATTAGTTTATCTTCATAGATCTCTTGAGAATTATTGTTGATTAATTATTCTGTCCCAAGTGAAGGAGCCTCTCCAGCTCAATATGTTACCTTATTCCCTCTGACCATTAGCCTTTACAAGATTAAAGTGGAGCTCCACCCATTTTTTCATGATTTTTGCAAGACAATGCCCACCCGCAGAACAGTATGTAATGGCAATCATTTTGTTTTCTTTTTTTTTTTTTTATTGCTAAATACCCTATTTTTCTCTCTGCAGTTTGCCCTTCCTGTCCCGGCCACCTAGGCGGTTTAGTCATTAGGCAATTCCCTAGGACTTCTGGGATATCGGCATCATCTATCACAGAAGTCCTAGGGACGACTAACAAAGAAATCTTGCGGTATTTAGAGACAGGAAGTTCTGTGTTGATTGACAGGTTGCCATAACAATGGAGCAGAAAATTCTGCTGATGCCGACACTGTTATGGCAACCTGTAAACAACACGCCATGCCACATATTGTCATTACTGCGAAGGCACGAGCCAGCTGCTCAGAACTCCGTAAGCAAATAGGAACGGTCTTCAGATGCCAGCATTACAAATGGTTGCTGCCTGCCTTCTGGGATTCTGTGGATAATAGCAAATTGGTAAGTAAGAAGAAGGTTTACACTTACAGCAGTAACCTAATTTTATAGTACAACTACCAAGAATCCCGAGGGGTTTTTGGAAAAAAAAAAGAATCCCGAGGGGTGCTTTTTGAAAAAAATTGTCAAGGAAGCTGAAACTCCGCTTTAATATTACACCTTTCCATTCACTCCAGAAGAGAAGCTTTACTGCCAGAATAAAGACACAGCAGGGTGATCACTGCACTAACATCTCTGCACTGCACTAGCAATCTGTCCACTGGGTCGAACAAATAAAATCTAGCAGTGTGTACCAGGCTTTAGATTGCGCAATCTTCTTATCACCCGAAAGGTAGGCCTATAGTCAACATATGATAAAACGGTTATAATGAATAACATACCAAGTCAGTTCATTTCATTTCTAATGTAGAATACTTCTTTGTTTTGTCGTGTTATAACACGAAATATTACCACAGTGCATTCATTGGTTTTAAAATGACGGTGACATTTATTAAATGACATACTATAATTATGTGCTATTTTACACAAAAAAGAAAAAAGCCTCCTTTCAGCTGTGTCAATAATATTTATTTAACAATGGATGCACACCATGACAAATCCAAGATAACAATCAGAGGCAATCACAGAACAGTAATCAGGACAGGTGACTCACCAATCAGCAAAATAGAACACAACTGAATTTAAAGCATCTTTTAAAAAAAAAAAAAAAAAATCGATGTGGTACAAGATTATAATGATATAAAAAATAGAACAAAAAAATCATGCTAAGGAGTTGTATAGTGGAACATCTTGTGTCCTGTATGATTTACTGAGTATACTGTGTTATTGGAAATCCGCTACTGGTTCTGTAGTATACAGTGCTTTGACTTTTAAAAATTGGCATTGTTGGTTTGGGTATTTGAATTTCAGAGAAAAAAAAATCAGCACCTAATGTCTCCTATCTGTGAATTGTATGTGTTGTGAGGGTTTTGCACAAAACGATGAGGCTCAGAAAGGTCAGTCCATCCACCAGCCCACTTTTATTCATTAGGAAAAAAAATGGTTTAATAAAAGTCCTTCCTTGCGGGGCTGCATCCAGCACAAACTCAGAATGAACAATGTGGCTGTCCCGCCTGATCTGTACACAGACTGTTCAAGCTCACACACAAAAGTGCAAAGCCGGTAGTAGAGAAAATGCAAAATGCTTCTTATTAAAACCGCAATGTTTGGAGACACCAAATACATCTCTTTTTAAAGCAAGGAATAGAGTAAAAAGGGCCTATTTGGCACCTTGAAAAGTTTTATTATGGAGAATTTTGCATATTAATTTGGTACGTCTGCACTTTGATAAAAAGCTTTATTGTCAAATAATTGGAAAAGAAGCCCTCTGTTTGATAATTTTTTGCGAAATGGAAATTGGATCTGCCTCATTAGGGTGTCAGTTCCCTACATTAGACAATTTTAGAATAAAAATAGATTGGGATGGACCCTCTTCAGTAACTCCCTATGATACCAGCACCTCTTTTATTAAAGAAAAAAAACCTGGCTGTCCATTGTGTCCTGGACTGGTTACCATGGAGCCCACCCTCAATCTATATAGTATTAGGGAATTAGCCAACTGGTTTGGAAACATGAGCATGCGTATATCTTTACTCATGACCCTGAACACAGAATTGTGGCTAGGTGTGTGCGCGTGTTCATTCAAATGCTTCACAGTAATTGGCACCAGACAGCCTTTTCAAGGGATGCTCTAAGTTTTAGTGATGATTTCAGCTTCAGCCTTGTTCTTGTGTTCTGACCTGTGTCTTTCATGTGATTCCTGTTACTGACCTGGTTTCCCCTAACCTGATTACAAATACTGCTCTGTACTGTTGCCTACATGTTCCTGACCTCAGCTTTATCAACGACCTTGATTCAGCTTGCAGTTGTGTACTGCTCTACCCATTTTCTGCTGAGCCTGGTTTTCCTTGTGACTCCACTACTATCTCTGATTCTATTCAATGCAATCAAACCTAGTGTCAGCTCTAGACTACTCTAGAACCAGCTACAGTTATCTATGTGTATTCCTGTCACCTGCCTGCTGGGATCACTCTGTCAACCCAAACCTGTGGCCCCACTGGAGTTCCCCCTCAACTTCTCCTGGTATCCCTCAGGGTTTTGCCCATCCCTTGACTGACACTTCTGGCTGTATGCTCTGCTTGATCCTCCTGGTTGGCATCTCCACTCCAAGGTTCTTCAATTAATGTCTTGTGTCACTGATGTTACTCCTGTTACTTGGCACCATCTGTTCCAGTTCCCAGGGGTGCTTAGGCAGGAGATACAAGAGGGGCCACCTTTGTCATTTTAGTGTCCTATTAGATATGTGCCCAAAATAAAGCAGGATCCATAATCCTGTCAATCCCAGATACGACCTCTAAGGTTACCACCTTTTCTTCAAGCCCAACCTAAACATGGCACTGCATTTTTTTTGGAGGGGGGGGGGGAATCTGTGGACTTTGGTGTAAAGGGAAACTCTGATGTAAAGGGGTTTCTGCTCACCAAAGCCCCCATTTACGTCAGAGTTCCCAGCATTCACCCTAAAATCAGGGTTCCCAAAGTCCCCCTTAAATCAGAGTCCACAGAGCACCCCTTAAATCTGAGTCACTCTTACCTTAGTGTGCTTACTCTTGGAGGCAAGTGAAAGAAGGGAGGGGGAAGACTTCAGTCACAGACAGTGGATGGTGAGCTCATTCACCCAGGGATGGAGGCTCAGGCATCAGCACCTTTCATCCACCATGTATATGCCAGCTGCTGGGCTTCAAATCCCTTTTCTGAAGCAAAGCACAGTGGGGATGGAAGTGTGGGCAGGCAGACACAGAGGGGTAGAGGCAGGAGGAGCAGATCGAGCTCTTTCTCCTCTCCTCTCTGTGCAGGTGGAGGGGGGGGGGGGGACTGTGCTGTGCCTATGTACTCAGAAGGTATAGTATTCGGTTACTTGAGGACCCATAGTCCAGACTGAATAATGCGTCCGGGTTGCAGGCGGTCTGAAACCCGGACACATGATTTGAAACCCAGACTGTCAAGGTGAATCTGGAGCCCATTGATGAACAAGCCGATGATAAATCCACTTGGGTCAGTTTGTTCTTACTCCTATTTCAGCCTCTGTATATTCCTGTATATTCCTGTATTAGGGATTGAACTTCTGTCTTGTATATCCTGATCTGACCGGCATTGGATTGAGCTTGTTTGTATGTGTATCTTGTTGCTCCTGGTTATAACTTTGTGTTTATCTGCTGTGTGCTGATTCCCTGACAGTTCCTGCATGTCCGACTGCAGTTGTCCACTTGTCCAGCTAGGCAATCCTGTGTCCTGTGGTTCACATACTGGGAGTCCATCTGCACCTTCAGAACCTCTGGCATAGACCAGGGGTTCCTACAATCCAATCTTCTAAGATTCACTTCTCACCAGATGACAACATATTACACTCTTATCTGTCTGTTCCAAAGTGGCCTGCCCTGGCCTAGAAGATATACAAGTAATGTTGATATTTTTAAGTAAGCACATAGAATATCTATAAAACCTTCACATCCATATGGAAGCAAACAAGATATTTGCAATTCACAAAGGAGATCTCCGGTCACAACATACACTTTCATTTTTATAACATCAGCATTGTAATAACAATACAAATAATGGTTATATTTGACAATCCAATATAAGATTACTTGAAAAATCCCTTTTCATGTTGTGAGTTCCGCCTGTCTTGCTGGTCATTTCCTTCCACAAATTTCTGGATTCCCTGCATGCACCTCTGCTGTTTGGCTTTGATTTCTAAGGACTACATAAGCCTTGGTATCTTGCTGCCTGCAAGCAGAGATTCCTGCACTGACTCCACCTCCTAAAACTCCTCCCCTCCGCTGTAGTTCAGAGGGCAGGCTCTGTGAAATGTGTGACACAGCAGTGCCTACTCATAGGGCATAGTGACTACATGTCACTGAATTCAAGGAAGTAAATGTGTGTGGATCTTCACAAAGTATTTTTGCTAATTTCAAGATCATTCTGGGTAATAGAAGTGGGCTAGAAAAAAATATAAATACAAATCAGAATTTAATATATCACTTTACATTTTGACCATCAATACGCTTTAATGATTTCACAGTCCCACCATGCAAATTTAGATTTGTCAGGGCAGAAACATGAACTAAAATTGTCTACAGACAATAGAAAATATTTTCCTGATTTCGCCCTCCAAGGTTAATATTTGTACATGTATAGGTCCACACACGACCCCGGCTGATCGCTTCTGACACTGCTAATATATATTTAAATTATTATTTCCTCAAAAACAGCCATCATCTGCATAATGCCCCCTTATGCACTAACATACAAGCTCATCTAATGTAATTTTGATGTCTGTAGAGAGATGTTTTGTTGAAGAATATATTACCCCAACATTTCATATTCCCGATGTGTGCCTTTACTCGTATGAAAAAGCATGCTGTTCTCTTTTCCTTGCTTTTTTTGGGGGAAATTCCTGGTGATCCTGCCATTCCCCCACTTTCCTATTTCAAACTGACAACAAGAGGCTCTGAGGAAGGGAGCTTGTCTCCCGGAATTCATAAGATTTCCAATTGCAGATATTTGTTATCTTGATACTGGAGTTGTGAATGCAATGCTTTTATTTATCTCATGTTTGTGAGTATGTCTTTGGCTTTTTTCAATAATTAATAATTGGTGTTGAAGGTAATGCACTAGGCCAGCCCTCAAAATTTCCACTGGGGCAATAGGTGCTGAGTAACACTTAAGACCTGGCTAGTAGCTCAGGATTTGAAATTTTGAGCCCTGCCCTAGGTATTTGCACCCTCCTTTTTTACTTCATAGTGATTTTGAGTGTCCCGGCTCAAGGAGAGCAGCATCACTAGAAACATTATTAATCATCGGAGTGACGCTTAGGTTCATTGTCTTTGGTGACCAGACAAAGCATGGAAGCACATCCATCCCAGCATGGTCAATTTTCTTCTTTGTATTCTCCTTGGGTGCACATTCTACCTCTAATCCAATGGTCAGATTTGTGCTGACACACGCTTCTGCACAGCTAATCACTGGAAATATCAGTGTACTACTGCTTCTCTGCCCCCTGCTAACCCACCGCCCCCCCCCCCCATACAGATCTTTACTGGAAAGCTCAGTGTACTGTTGTTTCTCTGCTTCTTGCTGACACGCCCCCTGCAGTTCCCACCTCCAGATCTCTAAATCCCTATGCAGAGAATAGCGGTCATGTAATCTCTTTAAGAAAACAAAGGGTATTTATAATATATATACATATATAAATACCTATATATATATATATGTATACCTATATATATCTATCTATATATATATATATATATACACACACACATATATATATATATATATATATATATATATATATATATATATATATATACATACACACACACACAGTATCTCATGAAAAGTGAGTACACACCTTACATTTTTTGTACATATTTTATTATATACTTTTATGTTAAAACACTGAAGAAATGTAAAATGTTGTTACAATGTAAAGCAGTGAGTGTACAGCGTATATAACAGTGTACATTTTTTGCTGTCCCCTCAAAACAATTCAACAAACAGCCATTAATGTCTAAACTCATAACAACAAAACCCCTACGTGAAAATGTCCAAATTGGGCCCAATTAGCCACCCCCCCCCCCGTGTCTTGTGACTCGTTAGTGTTACAAGGTCTAGTCTTACAGTGGTTTAACAGGACAGGTTCCACTCTGAACAGGCCTCGCCATGGTCGACCAAAGAAATTGAGTGTACGTGCTCAGCGTCATATCCTGAGGTTGTCTTTGGGAAAAAGACATGTGAGTGCTGCCAGCATTGCTACAGAGGTTGAAGGGGTGGGGGGTCAGCCTGTCAATGCTTAGACCAAACGTAGCACACTGCATCAAATTGGTCATCATGGCTGTTGTCCCAGAAGGAAGCCTCTTCTAAAGATGATGCACAAAAAAGCCCGCAAACCGTTTGCTGAAGACAAGCAGACTAAGGACAGGGATTACTGGAACCATGTCCTGTGATCTGATGAGACCAAGTTAAATGTATTTGGTTCAGATGGTGTTAAACGTGTGTGGTGGCAAGCAGGTGAGGAGTACAAAGACAAGTGTGTCTTGCCTACAAACAAGCATGGTGGTGGGAGTGTCATGGTCTGGGGCTGCGTGAGTGCTGCTGGCACTGGGGAGCTACAGTTCATTGAGGGAACCATGAATGCCAACATGTACTGTGACATACTGAAGCAGAGCATGATCCCCTCCCTTCAGAGACTGGGTCACAGGGCAGTATTCGAACATGATAACCACCCTAAACACACCTCCAAGACAACCACTGCCTTGCCACGAAGTTGAGGATAAAGGTAATGGACTGGCCAAGCATGTCTCCAGACCTAAACCCTATTGAGCATCTGTGGGGCATCCTCAAAACGGAAGGTGGAGGAGTGCAAGGTCTCTAACATCAACCAGCTCCGTGATGTCGTCATGGAAAAGGACTCCAGTGGCAACCTGTGAAGCTCTGGTGAGTTCCATGCCCAAGAGGGTTAAAACAGTGCTGGAAAATAATGGTGGCCACAGAAAATATTGACACTATGGGCCCAATTTGAACATTTTAACTTACTCACTTTTGTTGCCAGCGGTTTAGACATTATTGGCTGCGTGTGTATATATATATATATATATATATATATATACTGTATATATATATATA
Source organism: Pelophylax lessonae (assembly GCF_965119305.1). Taxonomy (NCBI): domain Eukaryota; kingdom Metazoa; phylum Chordata; class Amphibia; order Anura; family Ranidae; genus Pelophylax; species Pelophylax lessonae. The sequence continues at coordinate 596,461,655 of NC_138770.1, read as the reverse complement.
TATATATATATATATATATATATATATATATATATATATATACATAAATATATATATATATATATATGAAAAAGGAGGGGGGAGAAAAAAACGGGACTTTGTATGAGGAAATGACAGGGTAGGGTCATATTCCTCCATCCCTATGCATATATAAAAAACAAAAAGGGAGGTTGGGACTTTAAATGAAACAATGGCGGCAATCAGGGGAATTGTAGACAAAAATATCAATGGGCTGGCGTAAATATATATGTGTGTATGAAAATCCATAACAATATAATTGTATGTCACGTTTTAATGAATAAATGCATAGGTAAACATGATAACGTAATGACAATGATGGTCATTACTGGTAAATAACATAAATACATAGAATACATAACATTATATTTAATTGATAGATACATACACACATCTTACATCAAACCAAAAAGACATAGATACATCATTGATGGTGGATGACATTCAAAAATGCATAAAATTCAGCCCATTGCAGCAAGCATAGTATGATTGCACATAATGATGTCAATGGTGTCCAATAAAGTTATCTGGACTAGCACCAGTCCAGATGATATAAATAAATTAGCGTTTAAAATTCATTGCAATGCATAAAAAATTGATAGGCACATAATAAACATGATGTGGCATCCTTGATAGCTCTACGCGTTTCATGGTTGTAACCAATCGTCAGGAGCAGATGCAACGTATGTATGTATAGACGTGTCTAAAATAGGATGCATGGTTGTTAGTATGATATAACAAGGGGCCATAAAAAGGGGGGGGGGAGAGAAGGGGGGTGGGGGAGAGGAAAAGGAGAGAGCATGGGGATATACCTGTTAGCACTGGCGGGGTAGTAGGAACCTACCCCGAGGAGACCACACACTACTCAATTTGAGCTGTGTTATTCATTCCAACAGGTATCACCTCCTTTTTACATATTCATCCAATTTTTCAACACGTTTTTATGTTGATTTTTTGTGTCACTTTTGGTTATTTCACTTTTTTCTTTCCAGACCTTGGAGCTCACTTTTCATACAATTTGTACACATGCAAATTTTTATATTTTTATATTTCTAACCGTTCTACTATATCACCTAGTCACTTCACAGTGACTACCCTTATTTGGGCACATCTTTAATTGAATCACACAAGATATTTGTTTATATCGTACATACACATATATCAAGGTATTTTATAGTAGCACATTTGAGAC